>NC_053489.1:48791527-49043275 GCF_905171775.1 Rana temporaria
TATGGCGAAGGAGGCAGATAAGCGGAGCTTCTCCTTTTGGATGGAGCTCCGATTCAAGCAGAGATGATGGGGTTTGGGGTTCAGAGGTTAGTAGGGGGATTTAGAATGCACAAATGTACTGAACGGAGGTGGATAAAGATGAAAAGATTAGCAGAGAGGCAGAGAAGGGTCTGTCATAGTAAATACCTGTGTTACATGGTTGGTAAGTGTAAGGCTCCATTCACATCATGCATATGTGACAGATATGAGAGTGCGCACGTTCCATTGCATCGCATGAAGGGCAGCACCTGCCACTCTTACCGTAATGTGGCTCAACCCACAGTTCCTTGTGGATTGCTACGAGCACCACATCACTACCCTACTAAAACTACCCAAAGGCACTCCCTGTCTGTCTCACCCCCAATTTCTCTCCCACCCATTTCTCTCTCACCCCCTCTCTTTCACCTTCTCTCACACCCCATCTCCCTCTCTCACCCCCCTTTCTATGTCATTTTAATTGTTTAAATATTTAATTTGTTTTAACAAAAATGTTTGCATTTTCTTTTTATTTCCATAAAAAAGCCCACTAAAATCCTCAGCACCAGGCCCATTTTGCTCTTAATCCAACCCCGTTTATATATATATATATATATATATATATATATATATATATATATATATATATATATATATTTATTTATTTAATTTATTAACTATAAAGATTTGCAGATCAGCCACTAGATGGAGCCATCAGTATTTTGGTGCATGCACTCTGTGGGGCAGATTCAGATAGATTAGCGGATCTTTAGATCCGCGTAATCTATCTGATTTTCGATCCGCCGGTCCAATTTTGCGAGGCAAGTGCAAGATTCACCAAGCACATACCTCGAAAATTCTCCTCATTTGCATATCCGACGCGTAAAAAACTGCGACGACACCTAGCGGCCGGCGGTAGATTGCAGCCTAAGATACGACTGGTGTAAGGCACTTACACCAGTCGGATCTAAGGGAGATCTATGCGGAACTGATTCTTATGAATCAGCCGCATAGATACGACCGTGGGATCTCAGAGATACGACGGCGGATCAGGAGATCCGCCGTCGTATCCCCTTGATGAATCTGCCCCTGTCTGTTTAAAACTGCTCACATATCAGCCACAAAAAGTGCATTGTTTTCAGGTCGGCCAACTCAAACTAACACTGTGGGTAGGAGGCACACATGTCTGTTTATAGAACATTCCTTGGATGAGTGTCGCAAGCATTAGTCCAGGCTGCACACATTTTCCTATATTTTCTCTAATAATTTGTCTCTTACGATCATTAGCTCCATCCAGCGGCCAAAATCCTGTATATTTTTTTCTCTGAAATACCTCAATAAGAAAATGTACCGCATTTTGTCCACAAGATGGCACTGACAATCATAGGAAGTCATAGTATTAGAGATAATTCTGTGTAAATTTACCTAGCCTTGAGAAAATTGTCCTACAAATGCTTTATATAGACCTCATGGGATTTAAAAGGTCATTAGGGATTATAAAGAAAAGGGTTGTGCTGCGCTGTAAATAGTGAATGGGGTACAAGTGTAGAGGAAGTGTAGCAAATTCTTATATCTAAAAAAGATACAGTCTGACTAATGATCAAAATGACAATGTGAAAAAATATTGACATCAAAATTAACGTGCTACAGTGCAGCTAATCCAGCTGGCAAAAGTAGGATAATAAAACGTGACAGTGCTAGTATCATACAGTGTAATACAATAATAATTGGTGTACTGTTAACCAATGGGGTGTACAGCGTGCATAACACAACACACAACAGGGATTGATAAGATTACAAGCTACTGTAGTCTCTTTTGCATCTAAAAACCCTCCAAACACACAATAATTGGGTAATCTAGTTCTGTTAGAAATGCTCAGAGTGTTTTTAAATGTTGTCTACACAATCCTATAAAGGAGATGTATAGTTTGCACGTAAAAAAATAAAATAATTTTCTTCGTAGTCTAATATTAAAATTCATATTGTGCAATCTTCTACCCAGCCAGTGGATGGAGCTCTAGTATCCTTTTCTCTTATTCAGCCTTTTAGCTAAATATGTTTTTTGAGCAATACCTTATAAAACAGCTTAGTCAGATGTTTCTATCAGCAAGAGAAAGTCTCAAAAGCAAGCTTGGCCTGCTTTGTATACTGTTTAGCTAGACCACAGTGCTTTGAGATTCCATTTTAAATAAATAAATAACAATCATACACAGTATAGTTTCTTTTTATGGTAAAATCTAGGGAAAAGGGAATCCTACAATTTAGGAAGAGCACCTCACCTATTATAGACATACGCTTGCGGTCACTGTTGAAGTCGAGGAGTGCGAGCACTTCGTATGTGGCTTCTTTCTCCAGCTCGCTTATGGTGATGGTGCTCTGAGTTCTTGTTAGAAATACAAAGCCAAAATTCCTTGCCGCTGTCACCAGAGCCCCTTCATCCGGCGATGCCGCTTGGTAGATTAGTTCACAGTCTGTAATGAAATGTAAACTTTAAATCATTTAAGCAGGGACGTATAAAGTTCTCAGTACAAAAGAAGGTTGGTGAATGGGAAATTTCAGCAGCATTAGAATTCTTCTTTCATTAGTTTGCCCATTCTTATCTGCATTGTGATTAGTTAGATTACAGCCCACTACGTGATATAAACTGGCAATCAAATAATATCTATTACCCCATGCTATGCTAAATGGATAGGTGCAAATTTTGACTTTATTCAGGAACGATGGCCCCATCCTTTCCTCCTTTCTTTTGGACATTGAGACTGCCCATTAAATTGCTGGACTAATAGAAAGTTGCAGACAGAGATGAGGAGAAAATGTCTGTCAGTAGCAGGAATTGTGCCCCATCACCAGGGCTGGACTGGGACAAAAATTTGGCCCTGGACTTCATCCAGACTGGCCCACTTTGACAGGTCTCTCCCATGGCGGCCGGACAACTCTCACAACTAACCCCCCACCCCCACCCCCCCGGCCACCGCTCCCCCTTCACTAGCCACTAGCCGTTCTACATTATTAGAGTAGAACGGCTGGTACTGGTAATTTTATAGGCAGTACCAGTGGGGAAGCTAGACATTATTTCACCGGGGGAAAATAATCAGTTTAGTGCCGATTAGGCAGAAGTGAGAAACTCCCAGGCCATAGCTGTTGAGTCAGCTGTCTGTCCCCTTCCCCATGCTCCTCTGTCGTCCCTCCTGCTCCTCTGGTCCTCCCCCTGCTTCTCTATTCCCCCCAGGTGAGCGTTGCGGGGAGAGAGAGGAGGAGAGTGCTGCGAGAAGGGAGAGACAGAGGAGTGGAGGGGGGCGGCGGTCCGCTGTCACTGAAGCCGGCCCACTGAGCTATCGGCCCACCGGGAAACTCCCTGTAGTCCCAATGGCCAGTCCATCCCTGCCCCATCACTGGCGTCAGTGGCAGGAATTGTGCCCCATCACTGGTGTCAGTGGCAGGAATTGTGCCCCATCACTGGCGTCAGTGGCAGGAATTGTGCCCCATCACTGGCGTCAGTGGCAGGAATTGTGCCCCATCACTGGCGTCAGTGGCAGGAATTGTGCCCCATCACTGGCGTCAGTGGCAGGAATTGTGCCCCATCACTGGCGTCAGTGGCAGGACTTGTGCCCCATCACTGGCGTCAGTGGCAGGACTTGTGCCCCATCACTGGCGTCAGTGGCAGGACTTGTGCCCCATCACTGGCGTCAGTGGCAGGACTTGTGCCCCATCACTGGCGTCAGTGGCAGGACTTGTGCCCCATCACTGGCGTCAGTGGCAGGACTTGTGCCCCATCACTGGCGTCAGTGGCAGGACTTGTGCCCCATCACTGGCGTCAGTGGCAGGACTTGTGCCCCATCACTGGCGTCAGTGGCAGGACTTGTGCCCCATCACTGGCGTCAGTGGCAGGAATTATGCCCCAAGTACCAGATAAAGGCAAGTAAAGGGCTTCATCTGGCTTTCGGGCTGCAGTTTGGGGACTATTGACCTAGAAAAACAAACAACCAATACAGAAGGAGCTCATTCATAAAGCAGAGGTACTCCTTGATTCGGCTCCTTCAGGATGTATCGCTGTGCGCCTTAAAAGAAGTACTTTGCTTGTATTGGGACGCTAAACCATGCCAAACCCCACCGATTTGAATGCATGAGATAAAAGGGCACTCCTCTTATCCATTAGCATTCTCTGCAGCCAAATGCACAGGACATCCCAAGGCTTCACACTACGCTCTAAATGTTATAAATGAAAAATGTAGGCACAGTGTGGAACTGAGTGTAAACTGTGCTCTGGTATAAACGAGCCACCAAGTTTTATACCAGTACAAGTACACGTTGAAGAAAAATCTGCACCTTAGATCAGATTGGATACAATTCTAAATTTCTAGGGTACCCCCAAAGCCAACAAAACCAGACTGGTATCATGACAGACCAAGCTGTGCCAAGCCCTGCAAATCTTTGACGAATATTTGCACATACCGAAGTGGTGGTGGGGTGGCAGAACTGCCACTTCCATACTGAAAAGCCAGCCTTTGCATTAAAGGAGTCATATGGCCAAAACTCTTTTGGCCCTTGCACTCTTATGATCCCCAGGAGAAGTAATTCGTTCTGCACTCCTCTTACTTGTTTTAAGCGGACAGTGTGTTAAAACCTGCGGTTGGCCAACATTACTCCTCCAGTCCAGGCTCTGGAGAGAACCTGGACTTTGTCGGGATCCACCCAGATGTCTGACCGGCAGCTGGCTCAGCCTCTCAGTGAGCCCCTGAGAGCCAGAGTGAGCAACTTCCACCCCCACCATAGCCCAGCACTCCAGTGAGTGAGCTTGGAGGGTCAGTGTAGAGAGCCGGTGACTGAAGTTTCCAACTCTGTTCACTGCAAACCGAGAGCTGAGTGATATGTGGTCCTTGATCGCTCAGTTCTCGGTTTTAGAAGTAGGAAGGGACAGATGCAGTATCCATCTAGACCAATATAATATATTATATATATTATATAATATATTTTTTATATATATATATATATATACACATTATATATATATATATATATATATTTTAAGAAACCTCATACTTTTCTTTCAATTTGCACACATCACTATGTAGGTGTAATCTGTTATGGTCTACTGCAGGGGTCTCCATACTGTTAAAGCAAAGGGCCAGTTTACGGTCTTTCCGACTTCAGGGGGGCCGGATTCTGACCAGTTGGGGTAGAAAATGCCCCAGGGCCGAGCATCAGTGAGAATAAACATGGCCCCAGTGTTGGTGGGCAGTAGGAGGAGGAATAGTGCTCCATCATTGCTGATAGTCTAAGAAATTGTGCCCCATTGTTGGTGCCATTGGGAGGAATAGTGCCTCATGTCATTGGGAGCAATACTGCCCCAAGGGCCGGATGAAGGCTAGCAAAGGGCCACATCCGGCCCTTGGGCCGCAGTTTGGAGACCCCTGGTCTACTGTCAGCTGGACAACTATATGTATAGGTCAGGTGTAAATACCAGGGTGTTTCCAATGGGTACTTTTATTTTTATTTATTTTTTGGTTGCCTTTAATTATACATTTCAACTGAACAACTTAATATAGGTTTCCCATGTCCTATATTTGATCATCAATATCACACATTTTAAAAGTACCCCAACAATTGCAGCATAGTGAAGTTAAGCACTTACCATCTGTCTTCTCCACCATGACAGTGTGGCACAGAGCGAGCAGCTTGAAGAAGAGACGGACATCAGGATCTTTTCCTGATCGGATCTGTTCTATTAAGTAATGGTCACCAAATGTAAACTTGGAGTCTGCTAGTGGATTCCAGCCAAAGTCTACCGGCTGCAAATGGAGAGATCAGATAAATACTAAATCCTTGCATTTCCTATAAAGCATCTATATATAGATAGATATATAATGGTGTGTGTGTCTCTATCTATCCATCTATATATACACACACACACACACACACACACACACACACAATTATATATATATATATAAATAAATAAATACACAAATTTTATATACACAAATTTTATATATATATATATATATATATATATATATATATATATATATATATATATATATATATATATATATATATATATATATATATATATATATATATATATTTTACACACTCACACACACATTTTATATTATATATAACACACTCACACACTTTATATATATAATACACACTCACACACATATACATACACACAGACTGGTGACACTCTTTAACCCTGTGGAAACACCTTTGAAACATTTTGGAAGATAACCTTCATATAGACTTTCTCCATTATAATTTGGATGGGACTTTGCACCAGTTTTTCTCCTGTTTTGATTACACATATTTATTTTTTCTTGGGATGAATTTTTCATTTTTTTATTCACTGTTTACTCTATTAACTTATTATCACATGAGTTCAATATTGTAGCGCTGCACCTTATTGAATTATACACACACACACGTCCAAATTTTTCAAAAACAGAATTTGTAACAGAAATCAGCCTTTGGTGACCTTTTTGAAATAACTCAAAATTTAAAATATTTGGCCCATATTGGTGGGGTGGCGGAACTGCAACTCCCAAACTGAAAAGCCAGCCTTTGCTCCAATTTGTACGCACACATCACTATTGAGGTGTTATTAGCTTCTACTGTCAGCTGGATAACTATATCTAATCCTTCTAGGCTGTAAGCTCCAACGGAGCAGGGCCCTCTGATCCCTCCTGTATTGAATTGTATTGTATTGTATTGTATTGTATTGTAAGACTGTACTGTCTTCCTTGATGTAAAGCGCTGCGCAAACTGTTGGCACTATATAAATCCTGTATAATAATAATAATAATAATAATAATACCCAACATTCTCTTATCTGTAGTACTTTACAAGGACTTGGTCTGACTGCAGTTTTATATTTCACCAGCAGGTGGCACAGGCCTCTACAGAGAACCATGGTGGTTATACCATCTCACAGTACCCATGCATAGTGGCTGTTGTAGCTTTGTTGCTCCTCTTTTCATTTCACAGCTCTCTAGCGAAATGTGAGGTTGTGATTTTTGCTTGGATTTCCACTTTTTATATGCATAGGCCATTTTATTTTATAATTTTTTTTAGCTTTATCAGAGAACAACATTACAAAAATCAGACTCACAATCGTATTTTTTTTAACCTTTAGGACAGCTCTCCAAACTATGGCATAGCTCCTAACAGTCCCTGATTTCGAGTGACTGTCCCCGATTTGGAACAAAGTCCCTCTGTCCCTCTTTCCTCCTAGTTTGTCCCTCATTTTTGTCTGATCTATTTAGTTGTGTGTAATGTAATGCACTTTATCTTTCAAAAGGTGTTTCCCAGTCACTTTTGGGCACAGCCAGGAAATAAGGGACATATGTTGGATTGTTTTAGCATGGGACAGTAATCCACAATATATTCCTAAATGTCTAAAATAACTAATTACAACAGGTCAATAGGAGAGTGTCTCCTTCAATGTGGTACATAGACTGTTGAGGTGTTAATTGAGTCTGGCTCCTAAGATATTTCATTGTCTATTGTGCTAATTAAGTCTGCCTCTCAAGAACCTTTCATTATGAATGCTAATGACACTGTACAGTGTGAAAGTTCTATTGATGATAGATATGTGTTGGCAGTCTGAAAGGTCAGATGTCTGACCTTTCAGGTGTAGTGGATTAGCATGTCAATTATGTTAACTAAAGGAATGTGTATTGAGCACCCATTGTGTCATGTTGTGGGTGGAGTTGAGTCATTGTCTATATTTGGCTTCTAACTGTATAAAAACCTGAGAGTTTACCATTAAAGTATTAATTCGTTTGGAACCAGAGAACAGAGCTTGTGTCTCGTTATTCTGGGGAATGGAATGGGTCGTGTCTGCTGGATTGTTGGAGTGTTGGATAAGCTGTCGTGGGTTGGTGGAATGGAATATCGTAAACGGTGTTAACCCCCTGACCGTTACAGTAGTTAAAAAAAAACAAAAAAAACTAATATTTTTTTTTTACTCTCCTTTAAGGTGGTGTGTCCTATGCCTACATCATTTTGCCAATAGGTGTCCCTCTGTCCCATCTCAGAAAGTTGGGAGGTATGCTATGTACCTCCAGTTATTCAGGAACTACAATTCCCGTCATGCCTGGGAATGTCAGAGTTTTACATTACCTCATGGGATGTGTAGTTCCAGCTGGAGGGCCATAGTTTGAAAATCCCTGCTTTAGGAAATCGCTTGTCTAATTGAACGTTTGTCCATAACTGCACAAAAACGGCACATAAATACACACAGGAAAAAGCTACTTACCTCACTATAACCAGACTTCTCCGCAGCATCCTGCCTCTGCTCGCCTGAAAAAAATAGGAATTCATTATTACAGAAATGCCAAGTAGGAAAATCTCTCCAAAAATACAAAATTTAGCAGGTACTACTGAAAATCATCCGGGGGCTAAAAGGTGCAACATCATTTCCAGGCCCCTTCACACCTTTGTAGTGCAATGTGTTGGGGGGAGTGCAAGTGTTTAGCACATGTTATGGGAATTCGCTTGTTGTTACGATATTCTTTGTCAAAGGCACCAGAATGAATTAACCCAACGCACTTTTGATGCACATGTGTTGCAGCACGGCACAACACACAGAAATTAACTGCCATGCATTGCGCGTCAAAAATAGCGGTCTTTTTTTTTTGTTTACTCCATTCTGCTGTGTTGAAAATTAATTGGCGGTCTTAAAAAGCATATGTGAACCCTCAGCTTGTAAAACAAACAGTTTAAAATAGAAATTAAAGAATGAAAGGGGCACAACCTTCTGTGTGTGTGTGTGTGTGTGTGTGTGTGTGTGATTATATATATATATATTTATTTATCACACACACACACACACACACACACACATACATACATATATATACACACACACACACAAAAAAAAGATGATGATATAATAACCACCACCCCCCCTTTTATATTTTTTATAAGTGACCCCATATCCTTTGTTCTCAGCTTCTTTAGGAGCTCAGAGAGCAAGGGGAGGAGAAACAGCAGCACACCAATCCTCCCAGTGAATGCCTGTATGTCGGGTGTCAGGACAAGTTCACTGACCATGCTGTGCGCTCCTGCTTAGTGTGGCCAGTTTTTGATAGGAAAGCAGAGGGACTGATAGGATCACCAGATATTTCAGCCAAAGGAAGCAATACAAAAGAGAAAAAGGATACATATTCATACAAGTACATAGTACTTTAATGCAATGCACATTAATTAAAAACATTTTTTTTTTCTTATTTATTTTTATTTATTTTATTATTTTTTACACTGGAAAAAAAAAATTATCACTTTTATTCCTATTATAAGGAATGTAAACATCCCTTGTAATATAAAAAAGCATGACAGGTCCTCTTAAATATGAGATCTGGGGTCAAAAAGACGTCACATCTCATATTTAGACTAAAATGACAAAAAAAAAAATGTTTCTTTAAGAGGCTGGGCGGGACTGACGTTTTGACGTCACTTCCGCCCAGCAGAGCTATGGGGACGGGTGAAGGAGATTTTTCCTTCAGTCTCGTCCCCAGTCAGGGGGGCCCTCTCCCGCCGCCGATAACGGCGATCTCGCGGCGGAGACCGCCGTTATCGTTAACAGAACCGCTGACACTAAAGATGGATACCTCGGTTGTGGCAGCAGCTGCTGCCGTTACCGAGATATCCATCTTTAAAGTTAGGCCGTATAAAGACGTACGGCGGTTTGGAAGTGGTTAAAGCTTTTTTTTTTTTTTTTAAAGTGTTTTATAAGTGTATAATAATCTTTTTACAGCTTCAGGCATTTTTGTTTAGCCAATATAAAGCACAAGGGGGAGAAGAGGGACAGGAAATTAGAGGTGGAGAGCTGCTATTTGAGCAATTTATGAGCATTTTTCTGCTCAAGTCCGGCGTTTCTATTGAAATCTTTGGAACCAAAAACGCTTGTAATCTGCCAAATAAAAAGCTCATGTACTTTTTTGAGCTTCAGGCGTTTTGCTTCAGTCGACAGAACACTTGGATGTGAACAGGGGCCATTCAAATGATAAAATGAATGGGATTTTGCTTGTTGGGTGTTTTGGAGCTGCGTATTTTACAAGCTAAAAAACGCTCAGGTGTGAACAGAACCTGAGAGATAAGAAACATCGTATCATTTGGTTCTTTTAGATCAAAAGGGAATTATGTCGGTCTGGAAATTAGGGCAGTTTACCCTCTTAAAGTGGAACTTCAGTAATTTTTTTAACTTTCCATCTATTTAATCTTCTGCCCTTGTTGTTTTTACTTTGGATAGTAAAACATGTTTTTTTATGCCAGTAAATACCTTATACAGCCCACTTCCTGTTTGGTAAAAAGGCCTAGGCTTACGACATCATGCACAGCCCTCTCACTTACATGAGAGTTTGCCAGGAAGGGAGGGAGTGAGTCATAAGAGGGCCAAAGAGAGCTTCAGAGCTGGAGGTGTGTGTCTGTGTGAATCCAGAAGTTAACAGGAAGCAGCTTCAGCTGCCCACAGTTAAAATGGCTGCAGGGAGGGTGATTTCTGCAGCATATTCGGCAAGTACAGAATGACAATATATATAAAATAATATGCAAAGTGGTTGGAGGGAAGCTTCAGAATGGCAAAGATGTTTTTATTACAAATTATGTGAGCAGACTGCAGTTCCTATTTAAAGACTTAGTTTTTTTCTGACACTTGTTGTTTACAAGTTAAAATCAGTATATTTTGGTAAAAAATTACTTAGAACCCCCACACACACACACACATATAAAAACATTTATAGGCTCCATTCACATCTATGCGACAACGGCGTACGGCGTATTTTGCCGCGATTGTGAAACTTTTTTTTTTTTTTTCTTGACAAAGCATTCCCATTGCTGTCAATGGGCGAACGCCAATGTCACCTGAAAAAAAGGGTCCGGGACTTTTTTTCAGGCGACAGGCGTTCGGCGTCTATGAGATGTGAACCATCTCCATAGACAGCAATGGGAATTCTCCCCTCTAGCGGCAGAAGCGTCCGGCGTTGGGCGTTTAGTCGCATAGATGTGAATGGAGCCTTAACCACTTGGGACCCGCGCTGTAGACGAAAGACGTCCACAACGCGGCTCTCAAGTGCCGGGTGGACGTCCCTGGACGTCCTGTTTACATTCCCCGTGCGCGCCGCTGGGAAACACTGTGCCCGGTGCATCGCTGAGATGCCGATGCGTGTGCCTGACGGCCGCGATGTCTGCCAGGTACCCGCGATCGGCGGTGACAGCAGGGACATGGAGCTCTGTGTGTAAACACAGAGCTCCACATCCTGTCAGGGAGAGAGGAGACCAATCTGTGTCTCTTGTACATAGGGACACAGCATCGGCCACCTCCCCCAGTCAGTCCCCTCCCCCCACACAGTTAGAACACACCCAGGGAATACATTTAACCCCTTCCTCACCCCCTAGTGTTAACCCCTTCCCTGCCAGTCACATTTATACAGTAATTAGTGCATTTTTATAGCACTGATCGCTGTATAAATGTGAATGGTCCCAAAATTGTGTCAAAAGTGTCCAATATGTCCGTCGCAATATCGCAGGCCTGACAAAAAAAAAAAATCGCAGATCGCCGCCACTACTAGTAAAAAATAAAAAATAAATCATAAATCTATCCCCTATTTTGTAGGCGCTATAACTTTTGCGCAAACCAATCAATATACGCTTATTGCGATTTTTTTTTAAACAAATATGTAAAAGAATACGTATCGGCCTAAACCGAGGAAAAAAAAAATGGGATATTATTATAACAAAAAGTTAAAAATTGTGTTTTTTTTCCAAATTTTCTGTATTTTTTTGTATATATCGCAAAAAATAAAAACCGCAGAGGTGATCAAATACCACCAAAAGAAAGCACTATTTGTGTGAAAAAAACTATAAAAATATAATTTGGGTACAGTGTTGTATGACCATGCAATTGTCATTCCAACAGCGTCAGGGCTGAAAGCTGAAAATTGGTCTGGGCACGAAGGGGGTTTAAGTGCCCAGTAATGAAGTGGTTAAGCAGAGACCCTAGAGAATAAAATGGCGGTTGTTGCAGTATTTTATGTCACACAGCATCTGTACAGCGGTCTTTCAAATGCAATTTATTTTTGAAAAAAATACACTTCAATTAATTCGAAAAACCACTAAAAATAGTAAAGCAATCCAAATTTTTTGGTATAATGTGAAAGATGTTACACCACGAGAATCATGGGGCCAGATTCACAAAGCATGTACGCCGGCGTATCTACTGATACGCCGGTGTACTTTCAAATTTGCCGCGTCGTATCTTTAGTTTGAATCCTCAAACCAAGATACGACGGCTTCTGGCTTCGACCCGACAGGCGTACGGCTTCGTACGCCTTCGGATCGTAGGTGCAATACTTTGGCGCCCGCTAGGTGGAGTTCGCGTCGTTTTCCGCGTCGGGTAAGCTAATTAGCTTTTTCCGTCGATCCACGAACGTACGCGTGCCCGTCGCATTCTCTTACGTCGTCGCTAGTCGGCTTTTCCCGGCGTATAGTTAAAGCTGCTATTTTGTGGCGTATAGATAGACTTGCCATGTTAAAGTATGGCCGTTGTTCCCGCGTCAAATTCTAATTATTTTTTTTTTTTTGCGCAAATCGTCCGTGAATAGGAAAGGACGTAACTCAATAAAGTTGGGCTGTGCCCTAACAAAAAGAAGCTGCACAATAAAGTCCTTTGATACGAATGTGGTTGATGTCAAAGGTTAGGAACTCAGCAAGTAGATTTCATCCAGTACATGAACGGGACGATGGTATATTATGAGCGATGGCACAATCTCTGAACTCACCATAGGTCTCCCCGTTAATGGTGCACTTTTTGAAGGTCATTACGTTCTGTGTCAGAGTGCCGGTCTTGTCCGAGAAGATGTACTGGATTTGTCCCAGTTGCTCATTGAGGGTTGTGGTTCTGGCTTTGGCTGGTGTGTCCTTCTCGGCGTGGTACATCTGCAGATCCCAATTAATAAAGTAGCTCTGACCCAGACGAATCACTTCAACACTAGAAGAGAAGAAATGATCCTGGTAAATCAGTTTCTAATTCTATGGGCACATTCCTGCAATATCAAAGAGCCCGATATTCTGCGGGACATAGAACTATGTGGTGGACATCAATCTACGACTCTTAACAGTAAAAACCCTTTAATAAAAACAACATTTGAAGTGAAATATGTGGAACTGTCCCACTATGTTACATATGTCAGACATAAGGCCAGTGGGCTGAATTCGGCCCGCCAGGCCTTTTTGTGTGGTCCTCACACCCAGTTTTGCAGCTGGAACTCAATTTTGCCACCTTCGACTTTCACCCTTCGCTCCCGCTCCCCACTGTCACTTGTAAACACAAAAGCCTTCTGGGTTTACAAAAGGGACAGCTTTGTTCTCAGCAGTTCCTGGATCTAATAGACACCTGCATGCACTCATGGCAAGGCACAGCAGGGATGGATCCCCAGAATGAAAGAGAGAACGATTTCCCTGCAAGGCGTGGCAGAGTCGCCTACAGGAGGGAGGTACTAGAGCCAGGCCAGGTTAGAGGGAGATGCTAGAAAACTGTACACAGGATACCCCTGAACTCTGCACCTCTGTATGCAACACACGCCTGAACCCTGCACTCTACACACAGCGCACCCCTGAACCCTGCACTCTACACACAGCGCACCCCTGAACCCTGCACTCTGCACACAGTGCACCCCTGAACTCTGCACTTCTGTATGTAACATATGCCTGAACCCTGCACTCTGCACACAGCTCACCCTGCACACAGCTCACCCTGCACACAGCGCACCCCTGAACCCTGCAAATCCTGAATAATAATAATAATAATAATAATAATAATAATAATTAGGGTTGTCCCGATACCGATACTAGTATCGGTATCGGGACCAATTCCGAGTATTTGCGGGAGTACTCGTACTCCCGCAAATACCCCCGATACCAGAATAGAATACTCCCCCCCCCCCCCCGCCGCCGCCAATGCCGTTACGCCGCATCCCCGCTACCGCCGACTGACTGTGTAATACACGTGCCGTTCCATTACAGCTTTAAATAGCTGTAATGATTGGCGCCGCGTATAGACACTCCCCCTTGCTCGGGTGAACTGTCCAATCCCGAGCGAAGGGGAGTGTCTATACGCAGCGCCAATCATTACAGCTATTCAAAGCTGTAATGGAACGGCGCGCGTATTACACTGACTGTCGGCGGTAGCGGGGATGCAGGACAGGTAAGCGGGACATGGCTGGCTACATGGGGGGAGACATGGCTGGCTACATGGGGGGAGACATGGCTACATGGGGGGAGACATGGCTACATGGGGGGGAGACATGGCTACATGGGGGGGAGACATGGCTACATGGGGGGGGGGAGACATGGCTACATGGGGGGGGGGAGACATGGCTACATGGGGGGGGGGGGGAGACATGGCTACATGGGGGGGGGGGAGACATGGCTACATGGGGGGGGAGACATGGCTGCATGGGGGGGAGACATGGCTACATGGGGGGGGGGAGACATGGCTACATGGGGGGAGACATGGCTACATGGGGGAGACATGCTGCATGGGGGGGGGGGGGGGAGACATGGCTACATGGGGGGAGACATGCTGCATGGGGGGGGAGACATGGCTGCATGGGGGGGGAGACATGGCTGCATGGGGGGGGAGACATGGCTGCATGGGGGGGGAGACATGGCTGCATGGGGGGGAGACATGGCTGCATGGGGGGGAGACATGGCTGCATGGGGGGGAGACATGGCTACATGGGGGGAGACATGGCTGCATGGGGGGGAGACATGGCTGCATGGGGGGGGAGACATGCTACATGGGGGGGAGACATGGCTACATGGGGGGGAGACATGGCTACATGGGGGGGAGACATGGCTACATGGGGGGGAGACATGGCTACATGGGGGGGAGACATGGCTACATGGGGGGGAGACATGGCTACATGGGGGGGGAGACATGGCTACATGGGGGGGAGACATGGCTACATGGGGGGAGACATGGCTACATGGGGGGAGACATGGCTACATGGGGGGAGACATGGCTGCATATGGGGGGGACATGGCTGCATATGGGGGGGACATGGCTGCATATGGGGGGGGACATGGCTGCATATGGGGGGGGACATGGCTGCATATGGGGGGGACATGGCTGCATATGGGGGGGACATGGCTGCATATGGGGGGGACATGGCTGCATATGGGGGGGACATGGCTGCATATGGGGGGACATGGCTGCATATGGGGGGGACATGGCTGCATATGGGGGGACATGGCTGCATATGGGGGGGACATGGCTGGATTTGTGGGGAGACATGGCTGCATTTGTGGGGAGACATGGCTGCATTTGTGGGGAGACATGGCTGCATTTGGGGACACATTTAAAAAAAAGTATTGGTATTCGGTATCGACGACTACTTGAAAAAAAGTATCGGTACTCGTACTCAGTCCTAAAAAAGTGGTATCGGGACAACCCTAATAATAATAATACCACGGAAACTTGTTTTCTCCTTCTTAAAGCGGAGCTCCACCCTAAAGTGGAACTTCCGCTCATCAGAATCCTCCCCCCCCTCCGGTGTCACATTTGACACCTTTCAGGGGGGAGGGGGTGCAGATACCTGTCTAAAGACAGGTATTTGCACCCACTTCGGGAGTCCTCACTGCAGGGATTCTGCGGGTATTGCGTCACTTCCCACCCCCGCCCGCTGTGTTCTGGGAAACACTCGGCTCCCAGAACACAACGGGGACCAGTGAGGACGGTGCTGCGTGACTCGCACATGCGCCGTAGGGAACCGGGCAGTGAAGCCGGAGCGCTTCACTTCCCGATTCCCTCACCGAGGATGGCGGGGGGGGCAGCAGATAGACGAGCGATCGCTCATCCTCTGCTGCCGACGTCGCTGGACAGGTAAGTGTCCTAATATTAAAAGTCAGCAGCTGCAGTATTTGTAGCTGCTGGCTTTTAATATTTTTTTTTCCGGCGGAGATCCGCTTTAAAGCATAGCGCAAATAAAAACTGGTTAAAGCGGAGTTCCGGCCACAATTTCACTTTTTAAATATAAATACCCCTGTAATACACAAGCATAATGTATTCTAGTAAAGTTAGTCTGTAAACTAAGGTCCGTTTTGTTAGGTTGTTACAGCATTTAGACACTTTATAAAATAGAAATTGACTGGGGCCATCTTAAGTGTGGGCATCATGAAGCCAGACTGTATGACTTCCTGGATTTCAGCCTTGCAAATCTCGCACATGCTCAGTGCTGCACAAGCAGTGTCAGATCAGGTTTCAGCACCTGTGCTGTCCAAGTCACATGATTCTTTGAGACTGGGGAAGTGCACAGACTCCTGGAAAGTTACACCCACTACATTCCCAGGAGTCTGTGCGGTGTAGGTTAGGAAGCATTAAGCACCTAGGTGCAGGAAGTGGGAAGATTAACTATTCTGCCTAGCAACAACACTTTGAAGGCATCTAAAAAAAAAAATGTTTTCGTAAAGGACTAATGACATTTTTTTAAAACTACTGATGTAATGTTATATTTATGGGTGGAACTCCACTTTAATACTACCAAAAGTCCAGTGAGCACCCAATTTCTTGTAGTGCGCCAACAATGCTTCCTCTTTTGCACTGAAATCCCAGGTAATGTTATAAGTCCTTCCCAGTTCTATTCTGCTGGACTATAACCCCTCATGTTATAGAGATGAGGAGAGGGGGGTGTTCTGTAGTCCAGTAGAGAAATGAGCAGAACTGATAACACTGCTTTGAATTTCAGTACAGAAGAAACCAAGTAGCTCACTTAAGGAAGTTTGGAGCTTTTTTTGGGGGGGGGGGGGGGGGGGTTTTGTTTTAATTTGCCTTGACAAGCACTTAAAAAAAAATGAAATGATAATAAAAAATTAAGAACGCAAATGATTAAAACCTTTACCCAGTATATACATTCTTTAGGTGTCACTCACCTCACATATAGAGAAATGGGCACCATGGTGTTTAGGACAATAATGTACCCCCAAAAAGCTAAAAATCCACGATAAGTAGGAGGATATTCATTCCCATCGTACAGATACCAGGATACATTGGCTTGTCCTAAATTGGCTTCCCAGAACGTCTGACCAATAGCAAGGCCCGCTGATGCCAGGATGAGAAGTACAAATATCTAGGAAGGAAAAAAAAAAGATGTAAACTAAAATAAACCATTGTTTCCAGAGAATGCATAGGGGCTCATACATTTGATTTGTTTTCCAGGCGTGGGGCAACAGGGCAATTTCCCCCCTTCCCCCTTCCTCTCACATTTAGAATCAGCAGCAGGCCAGCAGCGGCACTACCGAGAGGTACCCTCTTGTTGTTGCAGCGCCACCCTCTACTGCCTGCTGCATTAGTTGCCATCGCCTGCCCCCTGGCATCTAGCAACCTAGTGGCATCATGTCCGAGCTGGGGAGGAGGAGAGCGAGGCCTAGGGTGACCACATTTCCAAACTACCATTCAGGGAAACCCTTTCTTCCCAAAAATCAGCTTGTGCTGTAACGAATCACAGCACAGTGATTGGACGCAAGAGGCGGGATTTATGATTTCTCCAATCACAAGCAAGGGGCGGGGATTGTGCTCCTTCAGGCATTCCCGGCCTGGACAAGTACTGTCAGTGAGTAAAGCGGTGATGTGGCGGCCTTTTTTGGGGGCATTAGTTTGGCTTGGGGGGTGGCTGTGCCAGTTTCATTCCAGGACACTGTATTGTCCTGGAATGAATGTGCCCGGGACAGACCTGCAAAATGCGGGACTGTCCCAGGGAATCCAGGACACGTGGTCACCCTAGCGAGGCCCCGGCATTCAAAATTGAGCCTTCTTCCTCCTCCTGGCCTAGTGTGAATGTTGGCTACACCCACCTCCTCCCTCCATCTTCTCCAGGCTCCAGCGTGAAGACAGAATGAAGCTTCTGGCTGGTGTGATGCTGCAATCCTGCTCATCCCTATTGCTCCTCCAGATAGGAGCCCCTCGTATGTATGGCTTAATTCGCATCGCATGCGATCTGCGCATTTTTTTGGCAGTGCCCCTCCCAAGACTAGACTCTGCATCCGCCCCTGGTACCACGTAGCCAAGTATGATTTTTAACCACTTCCAGACCGCCGCACGTCGATATACGTTGGCTGTTTGAAGAGGGATATCTTTGTCATGGCAGCAGCTAGCTACCATAACCCTGGTATGCTCCTCTTCAGCCAGCGGTACGGTTTCCAATAATAGTGGTCTCTGTGGCGGATTCACCACAAGATCACTTTTAACGGCGGAAGGAGAGGCCCCCCCCTCCCTCTGCTCTTCCGTGCCCTCCGCCGCGGCGGAGGCGATCAGATCCTCTTGCAGGCTGGGTATGGTGACGAGGGCAGGGCATAGCTCATAGCTCTTAAAGGGCTATTTTTTTTTTTTGTTTAAATTACAATTTTTTTTCCTATTGCATTTTAGTGTAAATATGAGATCTGAGTTTTTTTTGACCCCCACATCTCATATTTAAAGCGGATGTTCCGCCCAAAAAAAATATTAAAAGCCAGCAGCTACAAATACACTAACCTGTCCTGGAGTCCAGCGGCGTCCGCAGCAGAGGACGAGCGATCGCTCGTCACCCTGCTGCTCCCCCCTCCATCCACACTGAGGGAACCAGGAAGTGAAGCGCTCCGGCTTCACTGCCCGGTTCCCTACGGCGCATGCGCGAGTCGCGCTGTGCCCGCCGATTGGCTCCCGCTGTGTGCTGGGAGCCGAGTGTTCCCAGCACACAACGGGGGGGAGGGGGGGGCGACGGGATGTGACGGAATGCCCGTCTTTTGCCCGTGAATGCCGGGCCGGAAGTGGGTGCAAATACCTGTCTTTAGACAGGCATCTGCACCCCCCTCCCCCTGAAAGGTGTCAAATGTGACACCGGAGGGGGGGAGGGTTCCGATCAGCGCGACTTCACTTTAGGGTGGACAACCGCTTTAAGAGGCCCTGTCATGCTTTTTTTCTATCACAAGGGATGTTTACATTCCTTGTAATAGGAATAAAAGTGACAGAATTTTTTTTTTTATTGAAAGAACAGTGTAAAAAATAAAAAGGTAAAATAAATATAAGCGTGACATGTTGGGTATCAATTTACTCGGTGTAACATTATCTTTCACAATATAAAAAAATTGGGCCAACTTTAAGGTTTTCTAAAAAAATTAACTCAAAATTGTATATTTTGTTCCCAAAAAAGTGCGCTTGTAGGACCGCTGTGCAAATACAGTGTGACAAAGTACTGCAATGACCGTTATTTTATGCTCTAGGGTGTTAGAAAAAAATTAAGGCTGTTACTGATTACAATTTTCGTGTTCGATTAATCGATTTTTTTTTTAATCGACTAATTTCGATTAATTATAATGCACAGTTTTTAAAAAATTGTATTATTAAACTCTCCCCCCCATACTGTAATGTCCACATCTCCCTGCATGCGCCGCTACTAGGCCACCGCCGGGTGTACCAAGATGGCCACGGCTCCGGAGCTAGGCCAAAGCCGCGGCCTTTCCTATGGGCGAAACCGCGGAGCTCAATAATGGCTTTTTATAATGTTAATATAACGTCCAGTGTGCATGAGGCCTTAGAAAAGATGACAGCAGATGATAAAAAGCAGTAATGAAAAGCATTTTTAAGTGTATTCTTTATTACTAGAAGAAATTATTTTACCGTGTACACCATGTAGTTCATCAAGTAATCTATTTTGGTTCTTTTTAATCTGGTTTTCCCACTGTTCCTCATAATTTTAGTGTCAGCACCTGAAATATATAAAAAAAAAAAAAATAAAGGAAGTAAATTTTAGTACACAGAACTATTATCTGCATTGGGGTTTGTGTATCCTCCCTATGTTTGTATGAACTTAGTCCAATATTTGCGCCGCTTGATCGTTCTTATAGGGGGCGGGAGGGGACACCCCCCCTCCCGCTGCCATCCGGTGCTTCTCCGGGCTCTCCCGTGCCATCGGGAGCCCGGAGAAGGAATCGTCTCCATAAAGAGGACCTGTCAGTCACATTTCCTATTACAAGGGATGTTTACATTTCTTGTAATAGGAATAAAAGTGATAAAAAAAAAAAAAATAAAGTGTTAAAACATAAATAAATAAGTAAAAAAAAAAAAAAAAATTAAAACGCCCCTGTCCCCAGTAGCTCGCGCGCAGAAGCGAACGCACACACAAGTCCCGCCGACATATGTAAACGCCGTTTAAACCACATATGTGAGGTATCGCCGCGTGCGTTAGAGTGCCAGCAACAATTCTAGCACTAGATCTCCTCTGTAAATCTAAACTGGTAACCTGTAAAAAATTTCAAAGCGTTGCCTATGGAAATTTTTAAGTACCGAAGTTTGGCGCCATTCCATGAGTGTGCGCAATTTTAAAGCGTGACATGTTAGGTATCCATTTACTCGGTGTAACATAATATTTCATATTTTACAAAAAAATTGGGTTAACTTTACTGTTTTGTTATTTTTTTAATTCATGAAACTATTTTTTTCCCCAAAAAAAGGCGTTTGAAAAATTATTGCGCAAATACCGTGCAAGATAAAACGTTGCAATGACCGTCGTTTTATTCCCTAGGGTGTCTGCTAAAAAAAAAATATATAATGTTTGGGAGTTCTGCGTAATTTTCTAGCAAAAGAATGATGATTTGTACATGTAGGAGAGAAATGCCAGAATAGGCCCGGTATTGAGGTGTGTATAAAAGCCCGGTATTGAAGTGGTTAAGGCCCGGGTTTGCGGGCGCGCGAGTCTGATCGCGGTCCCGATGTCCGCCGGGAGTCCCGCGATCGTCTCACGGAGAGGAAGAACAATGAAATGCCAATATAAACAAGCATTTCCCCGTTCTGCCTAGTGACAGGACACTGATCACAGCTTGGGAGCTGTGATCAGTGTCATGTCACACGTAGCCATCCCCTCTACAGTTAGAAAACATCCCTTGGAAATACTTAACCCATTCCTCGCCCCCTACTGGTTAACCCCTTTACTGCCAGTCACACTTGCACAGTAATCAGTGCATTTTTATAGCACTGATCGCTGTATAAATGCGAATGGTCCCAAAATAACGCCAGAAGTGTCTGATATGTCAGCCATAATGTCGCAGTCACAATAAATATCACTGATAGTCGCCATTACTAGTAAAAAAAAAATGAATAAAAATCTCCCCTATTTTGTAGACGCTATAACGTTTGCGCAAACCAATTGATAAACGATTATTGCGATTTTTTTAACCAAAAATATGTAGAAGAAGAATACGTTTCGGTCTAAACCAAGGGAAAAAAAAATCATTTTTTTTATATATTTTTGGGGAATATCTATTATAGCAAAAAATAAAAAAGCTTTTTTTCAAAATTGTCGATTTATTTTTGTTTATAGCGCAAAAACTAAAAAAGACGCAGAGGTCATCAAATACCACAAAAAGAAAGCTCTATTTGTGGGGAAAAAAAGGACGTAAATTTTATTTGGGAGTCACGTCGCACGACCGCGCAATTGTCAGTTAAAGCGACGCAGTGCCAAATCGCAAAAAGTGCTCTGGTCTTTGGGCAGCCAGTTGGTCCGGGGCTGAAGCGGTTAAATGAACCCCAAAATGTCATCTCTATCTAAATGAATGAGGAATGGGCCCCCACCTTCCCCAGGATTCCGAGACTGTAAAAACAGTCAGGATTTTGCTATAGGGCCCAGAAGAGCCAAGTCAAACCTCAAAGTTCCACCATGGACCAGATACAAGATCTTCCAAGGGCAGACGACGCATCCTACCTGCAAAAAGGACCAGCCCATGGCAGTAGGACGTATTGCGGATGGTACAGCCGCGTAGTAAGATTTTATCGGCATCCAGCGCGTAGCTCATCCCTCTCCAATGCAGCGTCCCAACAAACTTATCCAAGCGATTGTTGGGCTCTTCACATATTACCATTCCTGGAAAGAGAAAAGCATCATTTCACTTTGTTCCTAGCTTGTTAAATACAAACACTTCATCACAATTTTCACAATACTGGAAAAATAAAACCAAATCCCCACTGGCCCATTACCAGTGGCGGCTGGTGCTCAAAATTTTTGGGGGGGCGCAAAAGAAAAAAAAATTGCAGCCTCACTGTGCCCATCAAACGCAGCCACTGTGCCATCAATTGTCACCACTGTGCCATGCCATCAGTACCCAGCTCAGGTTCCTACTATTTTTAAAGGCAAGAGGAACCATTGACTTTTTGGCAGGCTCTCGGTTCTTGTTTTCGGGTTTGCCTCAATAATTATGGGATATGTATGGGGACAAAAGAAGGTTTGCATAGGACAGCACAAGTTCTATTACTGGCCATAAAAAAGGGACGGGTAGAGGAAATTTGCCAGTAGGAACTATAGGAGACTATAAATGTATTTTATTGGTGGCCATTCATAGCGCTGACAATTTTACACAATGGTGTACAGAGGGAGGAGGAGGAAGAAAATTCAAATCAATATTTGGTGTGACCACCCTTTGCCCTCAAACCAGCATCAATTCTTCTAGGTACAGTTTTTGAAGGAACCTAGCAGGTAGGTTGTTCCAAACATCTTGGAGAGCCAAGCACAGAACTTCTGTGGATATCAGCTGCCCTAAATCCTTCATGTAATCCCAGACTCCATGATGTTGAGATCAGGGCTCTGCGGGGGCCAAACGATCACCTCCAGGACTCCTTGTTCTTCATAGTAAGAGTACCGAAGATAGTTCTTAATGACATTGGCTGTATGGTTGGGGTACATGTCCTGCTGCAGAATAAATTTGAGGTCAATCACACTGCTCCCTGATGGTATTATAGGAGGCATAACTATCTGCCTGTATTTCTCAGAATTGAGGACACCATTGATCCTGACCAAATCTCCAACTCCATTTGCGGAAATTAAGCCACAAGCTTACAAATAACCTCCACCATGCTTCACAGTTGCCTGCAGACACTCATTGTACCGCTCTCCAGCCCATCACCAAACAAACTGCCTCCTGCTACAGTTTAAGACATACGGTAGTCACACAAAACATTGATTTGGATTTCTCTTCTGTTCTTTACTTTTTTATATATAAGCCTCGTTCCTGCTCTGCTTTCCTGATTCGACGAGACGTCCCGACCAGGAAGTTGCCGGCGCACACGTGAGTGGAGTTAAACTACACAGCGGAGATACCACAGTCACACCGCCGAGCCCTCCACAGCTTCGGTTCCCCCTTCCCACCGTTACTGCTTGGCCATCCGTCTCCCGTGGACCGGGTAAGACGGTCATAGCAGAGACGTGCTGCCTCTGGGCTCCATACGCCCCCTCCCTCTGCCAGTGGAACCGTGCCTGTGAGTGAGAGGTGCTGTACACTGCAAGGTAGACTGACTGATTGACTGTGTAAATTCCATCACTACACTGATCCTGCTTGTCCGTTACATTATTTACAACACGGAGGATTGCTGGAATTTTTAAGTGTTCATGGCAATAAATATTACTTTGTTTTCACTATTGCATGGACAAAAATGGTATATTGATTTAGCGCTTGATACATGTTTTTTTGTTCTGCTCACCATTTTCACATCACTCCTGATGTGCCACACCATTTAGCTGCTGATCAATGCCTGGCAGAATCTTCTAATTATTGCAGTCAACCATCGATTTATTTTCTCGATTTTTTATTGTATAATTACTTTTCCAGTCTTTGGCGCCAAACTTGTTTTGTTGTTTATACCGTAAATAAATAAGCCCTACCCTGAAAATAAGCCCTAGTGTGTTTTTTGTGACTAAAATATATATAAGACCCGGTCTTATTTTCGGGGAAACACGGTATATACACACACACACACACACACACACACACACTTACATACAGTATTCATTATGCTCATGGCATTTTTCATATAACTATAATATATTGTATATGACTATTCCATATAGTCACAACTTTTCACATCCACACGTTTACCAGGCTAACTTGAATTGCATTGCTGAAGAAGCCTGGTTACAGAGCTGAATAGCTGAAGCTAAATGGGTGAAAGGATTTGCTGCCCCAATCCCCATTATTGCCCTCTGTATAGAGACTTCCAGTTGGAGAGAGACCATTGCCAAGGGCCCCATGCCCCTAGGGGGCCCCATCAGGGTTGCCAGGCTCAGTAAAACCAGAGACAGTATGTAAAAATCTGTGTTTTTTTTACATCTGTCCCTGATATGTCCAAAACAGACATGCTTTTGATGTGAAAATCACAAGATTTTAGCTGCCCCGCCTCTGTACTGCCTCCTGGCTTGGTGGCCATCTGTGAGCCCAGGGGCCCCATAATCTTCTATTGCCCGGGGGCCCCATGAGTTGTCAGTCCGCCCGTGTGTTCCAACTATAGAAACAAAGCATAGGTCACAGGTGCATTCTGTATAAAATGAATGTCAAATAATTATTTTACATTAATTAAAATATAAGGAGATTATCGAAAGTTTAGGCTCCATTTCCAGTGCCACTTCGGAGCATGACCGATGTAAATTCAGATCAAAAATCGCATTCTATGGACCAAATTTGCATCATAAAAAGTAGCACCAAAAGTAGCGCAGGCACCATTTTGAAGTCGTTGCAACTTTAGGTTGCACTGAAATCTAAAAAAAAGGGGTGCATTTTGTCATGTGACTTTGACGTCCAAAGTCACATGACAAATTACACAAGTGTGACTGGAGCCTACGGGTAAGGTTGATTATAGTACAATTTTTCTATTAAAATTTTTTAAATATGAAGTCGTGTCCTGCTGACGTGTTCAAGCTGTACGAGGGGATTAAAATTGGGGGCCCTCAGAGATGCTATATTAAGGGGTAAAAATCATCCAGGCAGGATGGGGTACCTTTTACTTTTCAGCCAACTATAATAGAATCTCTGCCTACAAGGCTTGAAAAACAACCCCACACAGTCACACTGTATTTAAGTCTTTATTTGAATTCCTCCTTCTAAGTGTTTCAGGAACATTTGTCTCGCCTCAATGCTTATCCAGCAGCACAAAGGTAAATGACCGGGACTGGATGATTTACAGGTTACCTTCCAAGCTTTCCTAATGAAGGGGAAAAAACAACTAGATTCCTTTCACCTATACACCGAGCTAAAAGGTTCAACTCGCCAAACTAGAACGTGAGCATTATTTCCAGACACAAGGACCCTAAATTATTCATTTCTATCGTTTTATTTGTCCAGGTTGGGAAAATATCACAAGCAAGCTTTATAGAGCCTACATGAAAATATATAGCCAGATTAATAGAGAATTACGCCGGCGTATCAGTAGATACGCCGACGTAACTCGGAATCTGCGCCGTCGTAAGTTTAAGTGTATGCTCAAACTGAGATACACTTAAACCTATCTAAGATACGACAGCCTGCGCCGTCGTATCTTAGGGTGCAATATTTACACTGGCCGCTAGGTGGTGCTTCTGTTGAGTTTGGCGTAGAATATATAAATGACTAGATACGCCGATTCACGAACGTACGTGCGCCCGGCGCAGTAAAGATACGCCATTTCCCTAAGAGTTACGCCGCGTAAAGATAAAGCTGCCCCCTAGCTGGCCTAGTCAATGTTAAGTATGGCCGTCGTTCCCGTGTCGAAATTTGAAAAACAGCCTGCGCCGTCGTATCTTAGGGTGCAATTTTTACACTGGCCGCTAGGTGGCGCTTCTGTTGAGTTTGGCGTAGAATATATAAAGGACTAGATACGCCGATTCACGAACGTACGTGCGCCCGGCGCAGTAAAGATACGCCATTTCCCTAAGAGTTACGCCGCGTAAAGATAAAGCTTCCCCCTAGCTGGCCTAGTCAATGTTAAGTATGGCCGTCGTTCCCGTGTCGAAATTTGAAAAATGTACGTTGTTTGCGCAAGTCGTCCGTGAATGGGGCTGGACGTCATTTACGTTCACGTCGAAACCAATACGTCCTTGCAGCGTACTTTGGAGCAATGCACACTGGGATATGTACACGGACGGCGCATGCGCCCTTCGTAAAAAAACGTCAATCACGTTGGGTCAATCATTTACATAAAACACGCCCCCCCCATCCTCATTTGAATTAGGCGAGGCTACGCCGCCTTAAGTTAGGAGGCAAGTGCTTTGTGAATACAGTACTTGCCTCTCTGACTTAAGGCGGCATAGCGTAAATACGATACGCAACGCCGCCTTAAAGATGCGGCGTCCTACCTGAATCTGGCTATTACTCTATATTGAATTAGTCTAGAACACGTGTCAAACACTAGGTTGAATCCGGCCAGCTAGGCCATTTCATGTGGCCCTTGCACTTCATCCGCAGCTGCGGCGCCCCTCTCGTCTCCACACCCCCCTTGTCTCAGCAGCCAGGTGCAGAAAGGACGACACAACTCCTTAGTCGGATCCTGCGCTCCTCTGAAGAAGAGGCTCGTCTCTGCACCCCTCCGCCCAGTCAGCATCAGAGAAGATGACAACTCCTCCACCAGATCTTGTGCTTCTCCGTGCAGGCGTGGAAATGCTCGTCTCTGCAACCCTTCCTCCTGCCTCAACAGTAGGCAGCAGAGAGGCGGAACTCCTCCTACAGATCCTGTGCAGATGCAGCATCCCATTGTCTCCGCCTCCCCTGGTCTCAGTATTCAGCAGACTGCGGAAGCCGACTTCAGCCCTCCTCTGGTCCTCCTCCAGAACCTGCACTTGTTGCTTCCCACCTCCGTTCCCAGCTTCTTACCCTGCAGCACAGGGTAAGGGCCCCATGCACTGTGATGTAAGGGAGGGTGAGGGACTCTTGCCTTCTGATGGTGGGCGTATTTTGACATCTGATGTAAGGAGCGGGGGGGGGGGGGGGTGGAGTGCTCTGCACATCTGCTTATAAGCTTATAATTATTAGTAATAATACCATTCTATGCCTATTGAAAAAAAAAGGGGCACACAGCTGGAATTATCCAGAAGAAACATAATAATGATACATTTTATTTATAGGCGCCTTTTAGAACACCAAGGTCACCTTACAAGTGTAGCAACAAAAAAAAATAAACATTATAAATATACATTACATAAACATTAAATGATAAAAACAAGTCAGACCGAATATGCTTGTTTTAAAAAGATATATGTTTTGACATGCGATATGAAGACAGGTAAAAAAAAAAAAATATATTGTGGATGTCAGGAGGCAGGGCATGCCGAAGTCAGGAGGCAGGGCATGCCAAATTCGGGGGGGCAGAGCCGCTAAAGCAGGGGCGTCAAACTCAATTTCATCATGGGCCGCAACAGCATTATGACCAGTTGTATTTGTAAGATTAGATGTCCAGCGCATCCCCCTCCCCTTACATTAGATGTCAAGAGCCACCCCACCATCAGAGGTTGAGTCCCCCACTCTCCCTTACATCAGTGCACCCCCCTTTCATTATGTTGCTGCTGGGAAGAAGCTGGATGCATTGCTTGAAAGCAGAAAGTAAGGGTCTGGAGGACTAGAGGAGGGCTGGAGCTCTCCTGCAGCTGCAGGAGAGGTGCAAGGGCCACATGAAATGGCCTGAAGGGCCGGATTCGGGGGGAAAGATGCACTTCAAAAGAAAAAAAAAAAAGAAACCGTAAAGTTTGCCCATTTTTTTTTTTTTTTGGTTTTAATGTGAAAGATGTTACGCCGCGAGAATCGTGATCCATCTTCCAAGCATAAAAAAATAAAAATCGCAATTCTCATTTTAGCTCATTTGATGAGAAAAGCTTCCCACCGGCGCATGCGGCTGCGTCACGAGTTGCCGAAAGAAGCCGGACTGCCAGTCGGCGCTATACGGCGCCTGCACACCGACGTTCGGCTTCTTTCGGCAACTTGTGACGCGGCTGAATGCGGCGGTGGGAAGCTTTTCTCATCACGTCAATCACTTAGCCTGTGAATAGGAACGCCCACTCCCGCGGGATTAACTACCCGGAAGCAGGGGTGAAAAATATCGGTAAAACGGTATGTACGAAAAAAAAAAAATGATAAGCATACTGTCAGTGTCAGAAGTCAGCTCAATGTAATGTTTAGAATTTTTTTTAGGGTGAACCCCCCGCTTTAAGCCCAGGTTCAGACTGGGCTGCGGGAATGAAGCGAGCGAGTTCAGCTGAACTCGCACAATTTCGTTCCCGCTTGTCAGTCCCGATTTCGGCCGCGATTACAGAGACGGGTTTCTGCACAGATGTCAATGTAAATCACGGGCCAAAAATTGCAAAAAAGTAGTACAGAAACTACTTTTTGAAATCGGTGCGACGCTGCATCTGATTAGGACGGTGCCTTTGCTTGCAAATGTCGCAGATTGCACATCTCAAATCGTGTCAATGTAAACCAGGGCTAAGGGACGGTTCACACTGCAGCGATGCGAGAACCATGCAAGTCCACTGCGGGTTCCCGCATCGCATGTCTCCCGGCGGCAGTTCACACTGCTCTGCTCTATGCGATCTGATGGGAGTGGCATGCGATCCGATTCTGCTGTAGAATTAAAAAAAATAAAAAAAGAAGGAGGTCCTGCGCGTGTTTGGTCCGAATGCGATGCAAAGCAAATTCAGCCATAGAATCTTCTGCAATCACATGCGATTTGCACTGCAGTGTGCTGTGCGAATCACATGCAATCTCGCACCACGCAGCAGTGCGAACCGGCCCTTAGTCTAAAGTTATTACTAAAGCCAATAATAATTGAATGCAGAGGCAATTTAAGATAAAAAGAGTAGATCCTTTTTTTTACTGTATGTTATACAGGATTTATATAACACCAGCGCTTTACAATATTAATATTTCCTAATACATGAATAGAAGAAAGACCATTACATCATTCATAACTATATTAGCATATGAAATATTAGTTTAGTCAAATGATACTAGAGAGTGTATCAAGCTTATAGTTTCACTGTAGAAGGGTGGAACACGAATGACTTTCCCCCTTTGTATTATATTGTTTGTAATCATTTGCTATTGTGTTCTTAAAACACTGGTTCTGTTTTTATACAAGGAAGTTCTAATTTTTTGAGTGCGTCAAGATATGTAAACTCAACATTTGATACTCCTTGTATGTGCCTGCTGCACAATGTACTTGCATGAGAGTCTCCTGTTCTCTTTGTATTACTTCCTTTATGTGAAATCCCTGGTGATCCTGCCAGTCCCTCTGCTCTCCTATTAACAACTGACGGCCTTCCCAGAAGAGTTGAAGCCGTTATAGCTGCAAAGGGTGGGCCAACTCAATATTGAAGCCTACGGACTAATACAGTAGCTGGATTCAAATAGACCGCCGCATCTTTGCGGCGGCATAGCGCATCGTATTTACACTACGCCCGCCGTAAGTTAGCTAGGCAAGTATTGTATTCACAAAGTACTTGCCTGCTAAGTTACGGCGGCGTAGCGTGAATAGGTCGGCGTAAGCGCGCCAAATTCAAATGAGGATGTGGGGGGCGCGTTTTATGTAGATTAACTGTGACCCAACATGATTGACGTTTTTTACGAACGGCGCATGCGCCGTCCATGTACATATCCCAGTGTGCATTGCGGCAAAGTACGCCGCAAGGACGTATTGGTTTCGACGTGGACGTAAATTACGTCCAGCCCTATTCACGGACGACTTATGCAAACAATGTAAAATTTTGAAATTTCGACGCGGGAACGACGGCCATACTTAACATTGACTACGCCTCCTAGGGGGCATCTTTATCTTTAGGCGGCGTATCTTTTACGGAAACGGCGTAGCTTTACTACGTTCATGAATAGGCGTATCTAGCGATTTACATATTCTACGCCGAACGGAATGGAAGCGCCACCTAGCGGCCAGCCTAAATATTGCACCCTAAGATAGGACGGCGCAAGCTGTCGTATCTTAGATAGGTTTAAGTGTATCTCAGTTTGAGAATACACTTAAACTTAGGTCGGCGCAGATTCCGAGTTAGGTCGGCGTATCTACTGATACGCCGGCCTAAATCTTTATGAATCTAGCTCCAAGTCTGGGATGTGATTAAAGTTCAATACTTTGAGAACATAGTGCGTAATGTTATAGAAAAAAATATAATATATCTATAGATATACACACACGCAAAATCTCACGAGTACACCCCTCACATTTTTTTATCATATCTTGCGACCACACTGAAGAAATTACAGTTTGCTACAATGTAAAGTAGTGAGTGTACAGCTTGTAAGTTTGTAAATGTTGCTGCCCCTCAAAATAACTCAACACACAGCCATTAATGTCTAAACCGATGGCAACAAGAGCAAGTACACCCCTAAGTGAAAATTTTCTAATTAAGCCCAACTAGCCATTTTCCCTCCCCGGAGTCATGTGATTAGTTAGTGTTACAAGGTCTCAGGTGTGAATGGGGAGCAGGTGTGTTAAATTTCGCTCTCACTCTCTCATACTGGTCAGTGGAAGTTCAACATGGCACCTCATGGCAAAGAACTCTGAGGATCTGAACAAAAAAAAGAATTGTTGCTCTACATAAAAAAGGTATAAGCTATAAGAAGATTGCCAAGACCCTGAAACTGAGCTGCAGCACGGTGGCCAAGACCATACAGCGGTTTAACAGGACAGGTTCCACTCAGAACAGATCTTGCCATGGTCGACCAAAGAAGTGCACATGCTCAGCATCATATCCAGAGGTTGTCTTTGGGAAATAGCCCTATCAGTGCTGCCAGCATTGCTGAAGAGGTTGAAGGGGTGGGGGGGGGGGGTCAGCCTGTCAGTGCTCAGACCATACACCGCACACTGCATCAAATTGGTCTGCATGGCTGTCATCCCAGAAGGAAGCCTTTTCTAGAGATGAAGCACAAAAAAGCCCACAAACAGTTTGCTGAAGACAAGCAGACTAAGGACATGGATTACTGGAACCATGTCCTGTGGTCTGATGAGACCAAGAAACTTATTTGGTTCAGATGGTGTCAAGCGTGTGTGGGGGCAACCAGGTGAGGAGTACAAAGACAAGTGTGTCTTGCCTACAGTCAAGCATGGTGGTGGGAGTGTCATGGTCTGGGGCTGCACGAGTGCTGTCGGCACTGGGGAACTACAGTTCATTGCGGGAACCATGAATACCAACATGTACTGTGACATACTGAAGCAGGAGCATGATCCCCTCCCTTCGGAGACTGGGCCGCAGGGTAATATTTCAACATGATAACGATCCCAAACACACCTCCAATACGACCACTGCCTTGATGAAGAAGCTGAGGGTAAAGGTGATGGACTGGCCAAGCATGTCTTTAGACCTAAACCCTATTGAGCATCTGTGGGACATCCTCAAACAGAAGGTGGAGGAGTGCAAGGTCTCCAACATCCACCAGCTCTGTGATGTCATCATGGAGGAGTGGAAGAGGACTCCAGTGACAACCTGTGAAGCTCTGTTGAACTCTATGCCCAAGAGGGTTAGGGCAGTGCTGGAAAATAATGGTGGCCACACAAAATATTGAAACGTTGGGCCCAATTTGGACATTTTCACTTAGGGGTGTACTCACTTTTGTTGCCAGCGGTTTAGACATTAATGGCTGTGTGTTGAGTTATTTTGAGAGGACAGCAAATTTACACTGTTATACAAGCTGTACACTCACTACTTTACATTGTAGCAAAGTGTCATTTCTTTAGAGTTGTCACATGAAAAAATAATAAAATAGTTACAAAAATGTATTGTAAGAGCGATTATATATATATAAAATTATTACACACACACACACACACACACACACACACACACACACACACACACACACACACACAGTAGAAATATATTGGGCCAGATTCAAGAAGCAATTGCGCCTGTGTAACCATAGGTTACACAGCGCAATTGCTTACTTGCTCCGGCGTAGCGAATGCTCCTGATTCAGGAACATCGATACGCCGACTGCAGCCTAAAATCTGCAGATTTTAGGCTGCATTCTTGCGTTGGCCGCTAGGGGGCGCTCCCATTGTGATCTGTGTATAGTATGCAAATTGCATACTAACACCGATTCACAACGTTGCGCGAGCCCTACGTACGCAAATTACGTAGTTTGCGTACGTCGGGTTTCGCGTAAGGTTACACATCCTAATAGCAGGCGCAGCCAATGCTATAGGATACCCACGTTCCAGCGTCGCGATATTTAAAATCTACGTCGTTTGCGTAAGTGAATCGTGAATGACGCTGGACGCCATTCACGTTCACTTTGAAGCAAATGACGTCCTTGCGACGTCATTTGCCGCAATGCACGTCGGAAAGTTTCCCGACGGAGCATGCGCTCTAGGCTCGGCGCGGGAGCGCGCCTAATTTAAATGATTCCCCCCCGGGCGGGATCATTTACATTGCGCGCGCTTACGCCGGGCAATTTTGCCGGCGCGCCCTCGCAATTTACGGAGCTACTGCTCCGTGAATCGAGGGCAGCGCAAAATATTTGCGGGGGCGCAGGGCAAAATCGTTGCCCTGTGCCTCCGCAAATAAATCGCAAATGTACCTGAATCTGGGCCAGTTGTTTTTTGTGTCCAGATATCAGCTTTATCTGTTTCAAATGGTATAACACGTTGTGGCAATGTGCTTAGACTGATTAAAACAAGGCATTTCATAAGAGAAAGGTCATGTTTTAGCTGTTCATAGACAGCTGAACTCTCATCTAGGACAAGAGGCAGTGACAGATCTCTGCTGTCATTCTGCTCTCTTTCTGGGGTGACTTTCCTCCCTGACTCAGACTACATTTGGCTGTGGCTCAGCGCTCAGTATTCCTACACGTTATGACCTGGTCAGCAGTCACACTGTTCATACCTCTGCATTCCTTCACACTCAACGGATTAACACATTGTTTCCATGAATACTTATTTCATTTTTAAAGGGAACGCAGGCAAAAAAACAAAACAAAAAATATATATATATTTTTTTTTTACAGTATATTTTATACACCCATTTAGGATTTTTTAACTCGTAAGTTACATAAGTGTCTGCAGTAAAGCCCAATTGACGTCTTACACCCTCTTTCGTCTTATCCCAGTAACCCCATATTGTAGTTTGGGACAGATTTGCACATGTAAAAAAAGGTCTTAAAGTCATGCGAAAGCCTGATTTTTTTTCCTTGCACAGTGCAGCAATCAATTTCTTTATAAAAAAAAAAAAAAAAAGGATATTTTTTCTACTCACCGTAAAATTATTTTCTCTGAGTTCATTGACGGACACAGCCCTCATTATTGACCTTAGGTTATATGGCCACCTTTAGGAGTAGGACTAGGCAGAAAAAACACAGCACAGCAACGCCCAGGGGCGGTCCTTACTGCCAGCAACCCTCCACTCTGCTCCAGGCAGCTCAGATCGTTATAAAGCCGTACAAAAACAGGAGGGGTGGGTGCTGTGTCTGTCAATGAACTCAGAGAAAAAGGATTTTTCTTTTTACTCGCCGCAAAATCTTTTTCTCCGAGTTCATTGACGGGCACAGCCCTCATTCTTGACCTTAGAGACGTCCCACAGCAGTGCCAGAACGGGGGTGGAACACAGAAAAAACAAAATAACCTCCACCCATGATAAAAACCCCCCGTACAGGGACCCAAAACCTCAGACGGCCGCCTGCAAAAAACTTTGCAGCTGAAAGATACCAAAACACCCACCTTGTAAAACTTGGTAAAAGTGTGTATGGACGACCAGGTAGCCGCCCTACACACCTGAGAAACAGATGCTTGATGTCGGAAAGCCCAGGAAGCACTAACCGCCCTGGTAGAATGCGCCGTGACGGGAAATGGGGGCACCTGCCCCCTTATGGCGTAGGCCTGAACAATAGTCTGTCTGATCCAATGAGAAATGGTGGCGAAAGAGGCCGCCAGGCCCTTCCTCATTCACAAACAAGGAATCCGCCTTCCAAAAGGAAGTCGTAACCGACATTTACACATGGAGAGCACGAACCACATCCAAAGAATGCAAGGTGACCTCCTTGGGATGAGACGGTGGAGGACACAAGGAGGTAAGGACAATGTCCTTGTTTAGATGAAAGTCAGATACCATCTTGGGTAGAAGCGTGGCCTGCGTCTGCAGCACCACCTTATCCCTGTGGAGATCAAAATAACGGGACTTGCACGACAAGGCCGCCAGCTCAGAAAATCGACAAGCGGAAGTAATAGCTACGAGAAAGACAACCTTCTGACAATGAGTGAGCAAAGGGATCTCCCCAATGTTCTCGAACGGCGGCTTCTGAAGTACTGAGAGACCTACAGTGCCGCTGCGGAGCTCCTTGCCCCCCCCTCCTGGTGGTTTACATAGGCACGACCACTTCCGGGACAGCAGCAACCGCACTGCGGAGTGAAGGGTCTGAAGTAGGGATGAGCTTCGAGTTCGAGTCGAACTCATGTTCGACTCGAACATTGCCTGTTCGGCGAACAACGAACAATTAGGGGTGTTCGCGGCAAATTCGAAAAGCCGCGGAACACCCTGTTAAAGTCTATGGGAGAAATCTAAAGTGCTAATTTTTAAGGCTAAAATGCAATTTATTGTCCTAAAAAGTGTTTGGGGACCTGGGTCCTGTCCCAGGGGACATGTATCAATGCAAAAACAAGTTTTAAAAACGACCGTTTTTTCGGGAGCAGTGAATTTAATAATGCTAAAAGTGAAATATTACTTTAAATTTCGTACCTGGGGGGGGGGGGTGTAAAGTTAGCATGTGAAATAGCGCTCGTTTCCAGTACATAGAATTGTCCCTGCACAAAGTGTCATTTCTAAAAGGAAAAAAAGTAGAGAGAGAATTCATTAAAAAAAAAAAAAATAGCGTGGGGTCCCCCCAAATTCCATTACCAGGCCCTTCAGGTCTGGTGTGGATTTTAAGGGGAACTCCACCCCAATTTAAAAAAAAAATGGCGTGGAGTTCCCCCAAAAATTCACACCAGACCCCTTATTCCGAGCACATTAACCTGGCCGGCCGCAGAAAAGACGGGGGGACAGAGTGCGCCCCCCCCTCTCCTGAACCGTACCAGGTCACATGCCCTCAACATGGGGAGGATGTCCCCATGTTGATGGGGACAGGGGCCTCATCCCCACAACCCTTGCCCGGTGGTTGTGGGGGTCTGCGGGCGGGGGGCTTATCAGAATCTGGAAGACCCCTTTAACAAAGGGGACCCCCAGATCCTGCCCCCCCCCCCTATGTGAATTGGTAATTAGGTACATTGTACCCCTACCATTTCACGAAGGAAGTGTAAATGGTTGGAAAACACACACACACACACACACACACACACACACACACAGTAGAAAAAAGTCCTTTATTAATAAAAAAAAAAAAAATCCAGTTTCACTGGTCTGTATTGTCGCAAATCGTTTGGAACGCATCGCGCATGCGCAGTGTGAAATTTCTCGCCGCAACATCACTTCCAGAGCATTCTGTGATGTGATGTGGAGCATGTGACGAGACACCATATCCAGAAAAAAAAAAAAGACCCCAAGGCAAAATAGCCGCCGCAGCTACAAGAAAATAGCCGTCGGCCGCAGATAGAGCCAAAAGCCAGGAAAAGACCCCAGACCACGAGACAATGGCTGCGGCGCCCAGCTACAATGCACATGGTGGAGGACGCCAGCCACACACCCCACGCCGGAACAGCCCATAGACCACCCTGATGTTACCCCACAAAGGACAGGTAGGAACCCCATGCAGCGACGCCAGGCTGCACAATGGGGGGGGGCAGGGGAGGGGGAATACCCCAGAACCGCCCACCCCAGGGAGTACCCAGCTGCTCCGAAACAGTGTCCGGACTGGACCAGTGGAGTCAGTACTTACCCGTTCAGCAGGGCCCACGGGTCAAACTCCCAAGACAGAACCATCTCCCACCGAAGCGGCGTGGCTGTAGGCCAGGGTGACACAGACTCAGATGGCAGTAGCCTGGTCACATGTGCCCCTGCAAGGCGTATAAGCCTGCAGGCCGCCCCGGTCCAGCATTGGGCTTTTTGCAGCCGACTCAGCGCGGAGCTCAGGTCTGCACATGCTCGGTGGCCAGGCTGGGGAGACTACCTGGATCTATAGTACCCAGCCTGTCACCCAGCCCAGCAGTTGATTGCAGATCGTAAAAAAACAAAAAGGAACTACAGATCCCAGTAGGGAGCCAGGTCCTTCTCCTAGACTAGGCAAAAAAAAAAAAACTGAGCTCAGGGTGACCACATTTCCAAACTACCATTCAGGAAAAACCTGTATAAACTGGTGCAAAATGAAACTTAATAAAAGAACTAGTGCAAGTCTTAACATCTGCTGAATAAATTGCTAAAAATAAAATAATAAAATGCGGTTTGCAGAGAAATGGTGTGTCTGACCAGGTCCATTACTGAGAGCAGATTACCATAAGCACTGGGTCAAGGTCTGCAATCTATTGCACAGTCATATTTAGACTCCAAGCACAACTGCTGTAACAGGGAAGTGGTGGTAAAACTATGAAAACGGAGGCACATAGTAAAAAGGTCTCTCAGAAAGCATTTCTATTGTATTGGCTGCAGGAAGTTACGGAATCATGCAGGTCATCATTGCCTTGTCTAAGCTCAGAAGACTTACCATCAAAATCCGCCAGCGACTTCTCATCCTGCAGCAGCTTGTCAGTCGCTTCAATAGACATTCTGAACTTCAGATTTGTTTCTCTAAAACACATTAAATGAGAGTTGCCTTATATTACATTGTGATAAATTTATTTACAATCATAAAAAGTGTAAGTGCAAACAGGTTTTTGAAGACACAGTCTAAGGCTGATGCACATGGGCAATAAAGATGGTCAACTGGTTGGTCTGAAGAGAAGACTGGGTGAGGATCATGCCAAAGAGGGCTCCGTATTGGTCACTAAGAAGGGTATTTAACTGTCCAGTCAGAGGCATTCATCTCCACATACTGAGACCAGTCTGAAGGCCTACAGACAACAGGAACATCTCTTATTTCATTGAGAAAAGAAGGGAACCTTTAAAGGGTCACTAAAGGAAATTTTTTTTTTTGCTGAAATGATTGTTTACAGGGTATAGAGACATAAAAGTTAACTGATTCCTTTTAAAAATGGATTACAAATTGAATTCAATCTATCATATAATGTGCCTCTAGTTTCACGTTCAGTTTTAAAGGTACATACATGAAGTTCCGGGTGAGAGGTGAGTCGGGAAGACTCACAGAACAAAAACAACAAATCCAGGGCAGTGTTTTGTTTTTAAAATGAATCTGATTGGTTCTGAGGAGTTTTAGACACACAGTAATGACAGCTTAGACCACCGTGAAAATCTCCCAGTATGATGGTTATAAGGAAACAGGCAACCAGGAAGTGTGGAGATCACAGCAGAATTACAGCTACTTCAAAGCAAAAACGAACAATGAGGACATGAAACCAGTACTGCAATAAGGTAAAGGAAGCTATTTAGCTAAAAAAAAAAATTCCTTTAGTGACCCCCTTTAACTACATGTGTAGGCTACTTTGACCAAGTAACAAGCTACAAAGTGCTGGGTCCTGGTGGATTTGGGAATGAGCAGATGGCTCATCACCCATCAATCTGTAGCAGACCACTGCCAATCTATAACAAAAACTTCCGACACATTGCTTCCAAAGTGCTAAAATGGCTTCCACACTTGAGGTTGCACTAGAATAAAAAAACTATCTCAGGAACTGAATCGGACTTCAGGCCCACCCCCTCTGTCTCCTTATTGGTCCATTACTAGAACCGACAGACTAACAGACCAATGAAAAAAAAAATCAGTTCCTTAAACTGGTAGGTATTTCCATAGTGGGCCACCTTGGCTTAGATGTCACCTAGGGTTCTCTGCAAAGTGTGCTAGGATATGCTGCTGACTATACTTCGTTGACCTCCCTGGCGGTATGATGCCTTCTGGTTTTAGGTGCTGAAAGCGGTACAATTATTTTGCATGGAAATTTGGAGTTTTATATTGCAGGCCTGTAATTCTTAGGAATAACTCACTTAAATCTGTCCAAACAAGAGTCTAGTAGACATCCCGAGTATGATAAAGTTTGAAACACAAAATCATAAATTATAATATAATAAATAACTATAATAACAAATAATAATGTAATTATAATAAAAATTATTCAATAATGTATTCAAATCAAAAACACAGAAATTTGATGACGAATTTCCCCACAAATCACCATCGCTCAATTCTGCAAGCGATTCTACTTTATTATCTCCGTTTTCTAGCTGATCTAAGAGCACTTTTGATGTAAAAGGGACACTTTTTGGTTGCTATGGACAATCTCCAGTTTCCAGGCAGAAAGAACAGTTTTTAGAATATAAAACTGCATGCAGGACACTGGGCAGACCACTAGGGACAAAGGGGGTGTGTCATTATTTGTATTGTGCGTTTCAATTTTCGAATTTGGCGCCGAACTCTGTCCCCGTGCGTCGCAACGTCGCAGGGAATGGACCTCGGCACTGCGAATTGAGTGAGGAGACACAGCGGAGGAGCTCACACATACAGCGGAGACACATTGTAGGATCCAGGGACAAGGTAAGTAACTTCCCCTGTATCCTGCAATGCGATCCAGAGTCTGGCTCGGGGATACCGCTTTCGGTATGAAAAATTCACCCCGACCCTGACTCGGGAATATGGCTAAGGAGGTTAAAAGCCGCACTCCAAAAATGTTCTTTTAATTAAAGTCGATTACAAAATGAACATGCCACAGCAAAAAAGATTGGAACAAAAGCGAACGTTTCGCACTGTAGCTTCAGTGCTTAGTCATAGCTAGTACCTATGTACCCAAGTACTAGCTATGACTAAGCTACAGTGCGAAACGTTAGCTTTTGTTCCAATCTTTTTTGCTGTGGCATGTTCATTTTGTGATCGACTTTAATTAAAAGAACATTTTTGGAGTGCGGCTGTCCAAGTTTCCTTCGTATCTTTGCATCACTATTGCATTGCCGGGACCCATGGTTTGGTTCCAGCGAGGAGGTTCTCTGAAGACTGCTGAGCGGTTATTTCCTCTTTCTAATGAGGTTAAAGGGGTTGTAAAGGTGCAATTTTTTTTTCCAAAATAGCTGCCTTTACCTTAGTGCAGTCCTCCTCCACTTACCTCATCCTTCCATTTTGCTTTTAAATGTCCTTATTTCTTCTGAGAAATCCTCACTTCCTGTTCTGTCTGTAACTACACGCAGTAGTTCGCGCTGGTGTGGAGTGTCCTGCTCGCCCCTGCCCTTGGACTACAGGAGAGTCAGGACGCTCTCTACGTTGCAGATAGAGAAAGGAGCCGTGTGTTAGTGGGCGTCCTGACTCTCCTGTAGTCCAAGGGAGGGGGCGAGCACGACACTCCACACCAGGGAGAAAGCCTTACATTACGGTGTGTAGTTACAGACAGAAGAACAGGAAGTGAGGATTTCTCAGAAGAAATAAGGACATTTAAAAGCGAAATGGAAGGATGAGGTAAGTGAAGGAGGACTGCACTAAGGTAAAGGAAGCTATTTAGGGGGAAAAAATAATAAAATTGTACCTGTACAACCCCTTTAATTAGAAATTTTGACTTTCATAGAATCTGGAAATATGATAGCTGCCAATGTTGACAACCTATTGAAGATGAAATCTCCGGAACGATCATCCAGATCCTTTCTCCGCCACTTGGTAAGCCGCTGACTTGGAAGAAGCATGTGCATAACCATACATTGGCACTTGCACCTTAAAAAAAAACAATTCAGCAGCGGTGGCTTTCATATTTTTATCTTAAGGTTTCTTTTATTGCTGAGATATTATAAGAATGACACCCGACAGAGTAGGTGGGGGGCGCACAGGCAGCGCTGTATCCTGGCCTAGGGTCAAGGGGCGTGACCTTGCCAGGAAGGGGTGTGTCATATTTAAATTAGGGGGTGCGCAAGTTTAGTCAGGCCTCGGGCAGCACAAAACCTAAATACACCTCTGCGCACAGGGAGGAGAGACAAACTATTCACATATCTTCCTATGGAGACATAACATTTGATGGCTCAGATAAAACATTCGTACCCATCCAGTTCTGCCGTCTCTACATAACACAAGCTGTTTGGCTCGGAGCTGGACAGAAGCAGCACATCCGCCTAGGAAGAAGAAAACAAACAGATGGATATTTCATGTTGTTTATCAAGTGATGGTTCAATGCTTAAAAGCGCGTACATTAATCATCTGGGATCACCTTGTGACACCTCTAAACCCATTAAAAGGAACACGACACTGGTCAGACAGGAAGAACAGCCTACCTGCTAAGTGTCTCCAATTACCTTCTACCATTCACATGCTCTGCTCAAGCCCATAGTCTCTAGTTCCGTCTTCTGAACAAATCTGAAACCAGCAGAATTGCTGCGCTCATTCTAAAAACGGATTTTAGCATATTTGAGGCCCTGACCTGACACATGCATGCAGAAGGACCATCTCTCTATGCTTGATCCAGGTCAGTGATAAAAAAGAGAACTGGAGTGATGAGATTATCATGACAGGAATGCAATTCGCGTTTTTAAAATGTGAAATCAGCAATGGCAGCCTCCTGTTCAGCTTAGGACAAGCCTCCTTTAATCACTTAACCCCCGGACCATATTGCTGGTCAAAGACCAGAGCACTTTTTCCGATTCGGCACTGCGTCGTTTTAACTGACAATTGCGCGGAAAAATGGCTCTCAAACTAAATTGGCGTCCTTTTTTTCCCCACAAATAGAGCTTTCTTTTGGTGGTATTTGATCACCTCTGCGGTTTTTAGTTTTTGCGCTATAAACAAAAATAATGAATATTTTTCACTTTTTGCTATAATAAATATCCCCCAAAAAAAAAAAAAAAAATATATATATATATATATATATATACAGGCATAGCCCACTCTTAAGTACACAATGGGGTTTATTTACTAAAGCTGGAAAGAGCAAAATCAGGCTCACTTCTGTATAGAAACCAATGAGCTTCTAACCTCAGCCTGTTCAATTAAGCTTTGGTAATAAAACCTGAAAGCTCATTGGTTTTTATGCAGTTTTATGTGAGCCTGATTTTGCGCTTTCCAGCTTTAGTAAATAAACCCCATTGTGTACTTAAAAGTGGGATATATATATATATATATATATATATATATATATATATATATATATATATATATATATATATATATATATATATATATATAATTTTTTTTCCTCAGTTTAGGCCGATACGTATTCTTCTACATATTTTTCATAAAAATCGCAATAAGCGTTTATTGATTGGTTTGCGCAAAAGTTATAGCGTTTACAAAAAAAGGGGGTATTTTTATGACATTTTTATTAATATTTTTTTTTTACTAGTAATGGCGGCGATCAGCAATTTTTTTTTCGGTACTGCGACATTATGGCGGACACTTTTGACACATTTTTGGGACCATTGGCATTTTTATAGCGATCAGTGCTATAAAAAAGCATTGAATTACTATAAAAATGCCACTGGCAGTGAAGGGGTTAACACTAGGGGGCGGGGTAGGGGTTAAGTATGTTCCCTGGGTGTGTTCTAACTGTAAGGGGGGTGGCCTCACTAGGGGAAATTACTGATCTTCTGTTCATACATTGTATGAACAGAAGATCAGCATTTCTCTCCCTGACGGGACCTGTGTGTTTACAGACACCGCTCCCGGTCCCCGCTCTGTAACGAGCGATCGCGTGTGCCCGGCGGCGATCCCGCCGGGCCTGCGCGAGAGCCGATGTATAGCTACGGGCTCTCGCGCAGGGGAGCCGACCTGCTGCCGTAAAACGACGGCAGCTGGTCGGCAAGTTGTTAAAGCACAAGGCCAAGTGTTCTCTCATCTCCAGTGTCGCTTGCTTACTGCCAGAACTGTACCTTCTTAAGGCCTGTACACAGGGCTTTTTTCTCAAACAATAGGTTCTGGAACTGAAAGGGTCACTAAAGGAAAAAAAATTTTTTAGCTGAAATTACTGTTTACAGGGTATAGAGACATAATAGTTAACCGATTCCTTTTAAAAACTATTAAAAATAGATAAAAACCAATCATATAATGTACCTCCTAGTTTCAGTTTCGTTTTTGCATCTAGCTTAGTTTTTGTATGTTATTTGATGCCTCTGTGCTGGACAGACCCATGGAGCAGTATTGGTTTGGAAAACTAAACTAGAATCTCCCAGTACTGTGGTGATCAGGAAACAGACAACCAGGAAGTGTCAAGAACAGAGCAGAATTACAACAACATCAGAGCAAAAAACGAACAATGAGGACATGAAACCAGCACTGCAGTAAGGTAAAGGAAGCTATTTAGTTAAAAAAAATAAAAAATTCCTTTAGTGACCCAAGGCACCACAAAACCCCTCCCCCACACACACCCTCCAAATCACATTACATCAAATAGTGGGTGTGGTCAGTCAAATTTCACGAAAATAGTAAGAGGGCCTTAAAGGGGCATTAAATACCAGGATTGCATTACATACAGAGTGCAGAGCTGTCTCTTGTAAACGCAGAAACCAGACTTCTGTGTTTACAAGTGATTGTGGTGATCAGGCACCAAAGAGTCTGTGTCAGAGGTGGTGGGACTGAGTTCCACCAAGTTCCCCCTGAAAAAAAGCCCTGCCCGTACATACGATCTGACTTTTTGACCACAACGGACGCGTTTGATCGGAAAATCCGACCGTGTTTGTATGCTCCTTCAGACAATTGTTTTCGTTTTTTCATCGGACAAACGTTCGCTGTGAAAGCTCTCAAACTTTCCGGCAACAAAATGTCCAATGGAGGATAATCCGATCATGTGTATACTAGTCCATCGGACCAAAGTACAAACACACATTCTCAGAACCAATGCTAAAGATCAGCCAACAATAGTAAAAGTTGCCCAAAGGGCGGCGGTAAAGAGCTGAAAAACCATGTGATTTGGTGAAAGTTGGCAGAAAATGTTCATAAGTTCACGGCCAGCGCCCATTCAGACCAAAATCCAAGGAAAAGTCAGATGGAAGACCGATCGTGTGTATGAGGCTTTACACCGACATGATACAAACTTGTTATACATCATGGAACTTTTGACTTCCATGATGTAGTCTGTATGTCGTTGGTTAGCTGGGAAAGGAACATCCATGACATGACACATACCTTTGGCAATCCAAAGATTACCGTATTTATCGGCGTATACCGCGCACTTTTTTGCCCTGAAAATCAGGGCAAAATCGTGGGTGCGCGGTATACGCCGATACCCGCTTTCCCACACAGAGTTTGAATACTGCGCCGACATATACAGAGCGCAGTACACTCTGGTATAGTCGGGCAGTCTCGGCTCCTTCCGTGCTCACGTCCTGGACGAACAGGACGTCAGCGCAAGAGCTGCCGAGTCTGCCCGACAATACACAAGTGTACTGCGCTCTGTATATGTCGGCGCAGTATTCAAACTCTGCGCGGGAAACGAGCGGGGAGGACGCGAGGACGCCGCAGAAGGACGCCGGACCCGACGAAGAGGACACCCGAAGCCGCAGACGGACGCCGGACCCGACGAAGAGGACACCCGAAGCTGCAGACGGACGCCGGACCCGACGAAGAGGACACCCGAAGCCGCAGAAGGACGCCGGACACGACAAAGAGGACACCCGAAGCCGCAGAAGGACGCCGGACACGACAAAGAGGACACCCGAAGCCGCAGACAGACGCCGGACCCGACGAGGACGCCGCGCATGACACCAAAACTAAGTACAAAAAAAAAAATTCCCACAGGATTCGGGGCAACTTTAGGGGTGCGCGGTATACGCCGGAGCGCGTTATACCGCGATAAATACGGTACTCTAAAAATGTACATGTGTTCCATATTTACATTCACTGAGCAACTTAATAGGAACACTACACTAGTACTGGTTGAGAACTCCCTTTTCTGTCAAAACCGGCTTAGTTTGCATGGATCCTACATTCCACAAACATTCCTCTCAGATTTTGTTACATGTTGACATGATTGTATCATGCAAGCTTTGCAGACTGGTCATCTGCACATTCCTATTGTTCCACCACATCTCAAAGGTGTTCTCCTGGATTTAGATCTGATGACTGGCCTACATAGGAGTGCGCAGCCTGTTGCATTAGGGCAGGGATCCTCAAACTACGGCCCTCCAGCTGTTGCGGAACTACAAATCCCATGAGGCATTGCAAAACTCAGACATTCACAGACATGACTAGGCATGATGGGAATTGTAGTTCCTGAACACCTGGAGGGCTGTAGTTTGAAGACCCATGCATTAGGGTGTGCACCTGAAAGCTCAAAAACACGGTACCGATCTCTCATTGTGTTCATTCAGAAAGGGACAGGGCTGGTAAGACATTACCCTTCCCCCCACTCATCCTGAAATATCATCTGTGTGCCCACTGCAGTAGCCAATGGGAGAGGAGGGAAGCCAGCCATTTTGTGGGAGGGGGCAGCAGGGGGAATCTGTGCTGCAGGGAGTGATTAGGGTTTTCCTGGGCACACGCCTATGCTGGCCTACCATCTGTGTACTTCATCAGAAATCCAGATTCACCAGACCAGACCATTCTAGTTTTCTGTCTTCAACTGGCCAAGTGAAGGGAAATCTCTCCAATGGAGCAGAGTAAAAAAAAAAAAAAAATAATAATAATAATAAAATTAATATTATTATTAACCACTTAAGGACCGGACCAATATGCTGCTAAATGACCCAAGGGGTTTTAACAATTCGGCACTGCGTCGTCGCTTTAACAGACAATTGCACGGTCGTGCGACGTGGCTCCAAACAAAATTGGCGTCCTTTTTTCCCACAAATAGAGCTTTCTTTTGGTGGTATTTGATCACCTCTGCGGTTTTTATTTTTTGCGCTATAAACAAAAATAGAGCGACAATTTTGAAAAAAATGCAATATTTTTTACTGTTTGCTATAATAAATATCCCCCAAAAACATATATAAAACATTTTATTTTTTCCTCAGTTTAGGCCGATACGTATTCTTCTACCTATTTTTGGTAAAAAAAAAACGCAATAAGCGTTTATCGATTGGTTTGCGCAGAATTTATAGCGTTTACAAAATAGGGGATAGTTTTATTTATTTTTTATTTTTTACTACCAATGGCGGCAATCAGATTTTTTTCGTGACTGCGACATTATGGCGGACACTTCGGACAATTTTGACACATTTTTGGGACCATTGTCATTTTCACAGCAAAAAATGCATTTAAATTGCATTGTTTATTGTGAAAATGACAGTTGCAGTTTGGGAGTTAACCACAGGGGGCGCTGTAGGAGTTAGGGTTCACCTAGTGTGTGTTTACAACTGTAGGGGGGGTGTGGCTGTAGGTCTTACGTCATCGATCGAGTCTCCCTTATAAAAAGGATCACTCAGCCGCCACAGTGAAGCACGGGGAAGCCGTGTTTACATACGGCTCTCCCCGTTCTTCAGCTCCGGGGAGCGATCGCGAGGGGGCGGCGCCCTCATCCCGGATCGCTCCTGAAGCCACGGGATGAGGGGGGGGGGGGTCCCGATCGGACCCATGTCTAGGCAGGGACGTACAGGTACGCCAATGTGCCTGTCCGTGCCATTCTGCCGACGTATATGTACATGCGGCGGTCCAGAAGTGGTTAATACGCGCTTTGCAACCCTTCCTTTATCAAAAAGTTAAAAAAATTGCTTTAGATATAGGCTATACAGTGGATATAAAAAGTCTACACACCCGTTAAAGTGTCAGGTTTCTGTCATGTAAAAAAATGAGCCAAAGCTACATAATTTCAGAACTTTTTGCACCTTTACTGTGACCTATAAGCTGTACAACTCAATTGAAAAAACAAACTAAAATCTTTAAGGGGGGGGGGGGGGGGGTAGCAAAAATAAAAAATTTAAATAACGTGGTTGCAGAAGTGTGCACACCCTCTTCTAACTGGGGATGAAGAGGGTGTACCCGTGAAGTGAGGTGGTGGCAGCATTAGGTTTTGGGACTGTTTTTCTTCAGCTGGAACAGGGGCCTTAGTCAAGGTAGAGAGAATTATGAACAGTTCCAAATACCAGTCACTATTGGCAAAAAACCTTCAAGGCTTCTGCTAGAAAGCTGAACCTTTAAGAGGAACTTCATCTTTCAGCATGAAAACGACCCAAAGCGAACAGTCAAATCAACAAAGGAATGGCTTCACCAGAAGAAGATTAAAGTTTTGGAATAGCCCAGCCAGAGCCCAGACCTGAATTCCATTGAAAATCTGTGGGGTGATCTGAAGAGGGCTGTGCACAGGAGATGCCCTCGCAAACTGACATATTTGGAGTGTTTTTGCAAAGAGTGGGCAAATATTGCCAAGTCAAGATGTGCCAACTCATTCTCAAAAAGACCGAGTGCTGTAATAAAATCAGAAGGTGCTTCAACAAAGTATTAGTTTAGGGTGTGCACACGTTATTTTAGTTTTTAATTTTTACTTCCCTCCACCTAAAATATTTCAGCTTGTTGTTCAACCGAGTTGTACAATTTATAAGTCACATTAAAAAGGTGGAACAAGTTCTGAAATTACTTATCTTTGTCTCATTTTATTACATCACAGAAACCTGACATTTTAACCACTTCAATACCCGCCCATAGTCATTTGACGTCCACAGATGGGATCTCCCATCCTGGGTGGACGTCATATGACGTCCTGGGCTTTGTGGGGGGAGATCTGAATAATGCCTGCAGCTAGAGGCATCATTCAGATATCATTCGTTAGTGCCGGCGATTCTGTGCAACATAAGAACGATCATAGCGGCAGTGCTTCTCCGGGCTCTCCCGTACCATCGGGGGCCCGGAGAAAGAATCGTCAGGTGCAGGCAGGAAGCAGACCAGTCATCTCTATGACCGTCGGAGGCCCGGGCGCGATGTGATGATGTCACGCCCGGGTACCCATAAGTAAACAAAGCCGCGATTGCGGCTAGTAAGCAACACTAATCATGAGATCGGTGACATTTTTTTCACCGATCTCATGCTTTCCAGCCTGGAGGATAGATGCGGGGTCTTATTGACCCCGCATCTCTCCATAAAGAGGACCTGTCACACACATTTCCTATTACAAGGGATGTTTACATTACTTGTAATAGTAAAAAAAAAAAGAAGAAGAGAAGAATCAAAAAAAATGTAAACGCCCCTGTCCCCGGTAGCTCGCGCGCAGAAGCGAACGCACACGCAAGTCCTGTTTAAACCACATATGTGAGGTATCGCCGCGTGCGTAATGCTGCGTACACACGATCGGTCCATCCGATCGTGTCAGAACGCGGTGACGTAAAACACAACGACGTGCTGAAAAAAAAATGAAGTTCAATGCTTCCAAGCATGCGTCGACTTGATTCTGAGAATGCGTGGATTTTTAACCAATGGTCGTGCCTACTAACAATTGTTTTTTTTCTATCGGTTAGGTATCCATCGGTTAAAACAAGATTGCTTTTTTTTTACCTATGGATAAATAACCGATAGGGCCCACACACGATCGGTTTGGTCCGATGAAAACGGTCCATCAGACCGTTCTCATTGGTTTATCCGATCGTGTGTACGTGGCATTTAAGTGCCAGCAACAATTCTAGCACTAGATCTCCTCTGTAAATCTAAACTGGTAACCTGTAAAAAAAATTCAAAGCGTTGCCTATGGAGATTTTTAAGTACCAAAGTTTGGCGCCATTCCATGAGTGTGCGCAATTTTAAAGTGTGACATGTTAGGTATCCATTTACTCAGTGTAACATAATCTTTCATATTTTACAAAAAAATTGGGCTAACTTTACCGTTTTGTTATTTGTTTAATTCATGAAATAATTTTTTTCCAAAAAAAGGCATTTGAAAAATTATTGCGCAAATACCGTGCAAGGTAAAACGTTGCAATGACCGTCGTTTTATTCCCTATGGTGACTGCTAAAAAAACATACAGGGCCAGATTCACAGACTAAGTACACCGGAGTATCTGCTGATACTCCGGCGTACTTTCAAATTTGCCGCGTCGTATCTTAATTTGTAATTCACAAACAAGATACAACGGCATTTGGCTAAGATCCGACAGGCGTACGCCTTCGGATCTTATGATGCAATACTTCGGCCGCCGCTGGGTGGAGTTTGCGTCGTTTTCCAGCGTCGGGTATGCAAATTAGCTTTTACAGCGATCCACGAAGGTACGCACGTTCGTTACGTCGTCGCTAGTTGGTTTTTCCCGTCGCAAACATAAGCCTGCTTTTTCTTGGCTTACATTTAGACCAGCCATGTTAAAGTATGGCCGTCGTTCCCGCGTCGAATTTCAATTTTTTTTTTTGCGCAAGACGTCTGGGAATACAAAAGTACGTTACGCACGTCGCCGTTCAAAAAACACGTCGAGCGCCGTAATTTCGCGCAAAGCACGGCGGGAAATTTCCTAACGGAGCATGCGCAGATTGTTCGGCGCGGGAACACGCCTAATTTAAATGGTACACGCCCCATTTGAATTAGGCGGGCTTGCGCCGGACGGCTTTACGTTACACCGCCGTAAGTTTACACGCAAGTGCTTGGTGAATCAGGCACTTGCGCTGAAAACTTGCGGCGGTGTAACGTAAAGACGATATGTTACGCCACCGCGGATCTCTATGAATCTGGCCCATAATGTTTGGGGGTTCTGCGTAATTTTCTAGCAAAAGAATGATGATTTGTAGGAGAGAAGTGCCAGAATAGGCCCGGTATTGAGGTGGGTATAAAAGCCTGGTATTGAAGTGGTTTAACGGGTTTGTAGACTTTTTATAGCCACTGTATATTAAGGTCTATTTAAAGCCCAAGGGCTCGTTTTGTCTACGGGTTCAGAGAAAGCTTACTCGGCCAATCCTTCATTCCTTTGGAAAACGGCGCTCCTCCATGGTCCAGCTGTGGACTGTTAATGATCTATAGAGCCTGCTCTAGGCTTGATGACGTCATGAACAGTCCACACTTTAAGACTGCTGGAGCACAGGGGTGCCAGTCTGGGGGGATCAGAGAATTAGGTAAAGATATCTCCTTTCGCCTCTCAACAAAAACTAGCAGTTAACCCGTGCAGCACGGTAACAGCCCCGCTGCTTGGGTAAAAAAAAATTTGCCCAGGTGATGAGCTTTAAACAGCACCTGTATGCAGTGCCGATCCTGACCTCCCTGGGGCCCCAAGCAAAATGACATGGCACATTAAAAATGAGAAGCGGGGGGGGGGGGGGGGGCCCTGACGACAGTGACATGTCACATTAAAGAAAGTTGAGAAGCGGGGGGGGGGGGGGTGTTCTGCTGTCGGAAATGACTCAGCCAGTGAGTTTAGAAGCGGGGTGAGGGGGTGAAAATTACTTCTCACCAGGCGGGCCTCTAGTAATTTGGGGAGCCCTTCGCAGCTTTGCGGGGCCCTAGGCCGCTTGCATAGTGAGCCTATAGCGAGGATCGTCCCTGCCTGTATGGCTTGAACACAGCCATAACACTGCTCTAAAAAGAATACAATCAAGAGAATTCTAACAGGAAACCAAGATCTGGCACATATTTATTAAATGGACTTAAAAAAAAAAAAAAACAGGCTGAATACAGTAAAATTGTAGCATATAGTGCCATCGGTTCTCGGTTATTAAATTACCCCTAAACTAAAAAGTTTTTCTTTAAACACTTCCACAGCCTTGCAGGAACAAAGATCGTCTCTGGACAGCCGCACACGGAACAAAATTGTAGCCTTTATTGAAATAAAATAAAACTCCTGACGCGTTTTGCACTAACACTAGTGCTGTCATAGCTTGACTAAGCACTAGTGTTAGTGCGAAACGTGTCAGTGGTTGGGTTTTATTTTATTTCATATCGCTGTGACTTGTAGTGCTGTCCTTTTTTCAATAAAGGCTACAATGTGTTCAGTGTGCGGCTGTCCAGAGACAATCTTTGTTCCTGCTTTGCTAAGTGCATTGCCTGCACCTGAGTTGTCTGCAACGGTGGATGTTCGTCTGGGTTCCCACCTGGAGCGGCTATTCCCCTTTCCCCTTACTACCACAGCCTTAATACCATAATGGTAACAATAAATACCAACCGGAATAAACTCATTCTTGTTGATTCTTATGATGTCCCCAACTTGTATGCACTTCCACTTTGTTTTCTTAAACCTAAATTAAGACAGCAATAAGATCTTGATCAACTATCAATCACTCAAACAAAACAATCACACAGATTAAGGCATTTCTAAAATGAAGGCCGTCGATTTCGCTAGTCTTCAGGAGGCATGCTACATCTAAAGCAAAACTCCAGACTTAACAGGAACTTTTCTATAGTTTGTATTGGTTGATGTGTTTAAATTCCTAATTATAACACAAGGAGGCCCAATTTCATTTTTTGTGCCACCCTACTTTAAAAACATTGCGGTCGTGTCTGTCCCTGCCATCAACCCTGACAGTAGGGACATAGCACGGCGGAAAGACCAAACAGGTCCTATGCTTTTCATTTCTCCTTTGTTTCTGACCGCTCAAGCTATGGGAACATCCAAAGCAGTTACTGTCTTTTACACATAGGGCCGCCATCAGGAATTATGGGGCCCCTTACACAGGTTCAGGCATGGGCCCCCTGGAGAAGAGAACCGGGGGGGGGGGGCCTGAATTGAGAAGCGGGGAGGCTGCCACGAATTGAGAAGCGGGGGAGGGGGCCTTTACAAAAAATACGAAATAAAGAAGAATATATATATATAAAAGGAAAAAAGGGGGGTAGCCATCTGGGGCCCTGGGGACCTCTGGCTGGCCCTTTAATAAAAAAGAAAAAAATATATACATTTAAATGTATTTATTTTTAAAAAGGAGGGTTGCCATCCGTGACCTCTGGGCCCTTTAATAAAAAATAAATAAATAAAAAAAATATAAAAAAAATAAAAATAAATATTTATAAAAAAAAGGGGGGGTTACCATTCAGGGCCCTGGGGACCTCTGGGCCCTTTAATAATAATAAAAAGTTTATATATATATATATATATATATATATATATATATATATATATATATATATATATATATATATATATATATATATATATATATATATATATATATATATATATATATATATATATATATATATATATATATATATATATATATAGATAGATAGATAGAAAGAAATAAATAAAAAAAAATATAAAAAATAAATTAAAAAAAATTATAAAAAAAGGGGGGTTGCCTGGGCCCTTTATTAATAATATATATATATATATATATATATATATATATATTAAAAAACATATATATTTTTTATAAAAATAGGGGGGTTGTCATACAGGGACCTCCGGACCCCTAAAAAAAAAAAAAAATTGGCCCTTTAATAAAAAATATAAATAAAAAAAACATATTAAATTTTTTTTTTTATAAAAAAATATAAGGGGGGGGGGGGGTTGCCATCTGGGGCCCTGTGGGCCCCCGGGCCCTAGGAACCTCTGGACCCCTAAAAAAAAAAAGGGGGGGGGGTTGCCATCCGGGGACCTCCTGGCCCCTTACAGGTGTACTGCCTGTACCCCCCTGATGGCGGCCCTGTTTACACATAAGATGTTTTTGTTTTACTGAAATTACATTGGGGTTACATAATGGAGAGTTTAGATGCAGAAAGTGATTAGGGGAACTTTAGGTCCAGGGCACAAACAGGGAGATTAACTCTCAGGGGTTCCTTGACCCACCATCTGCTCCAAGCACTATATATGTAGCCCAAAATAATAAAAATGGAACCACTGAAATTCCCCTCACACCTATGTCAGTTGGATCAACATGTAAATAGACTGGGGCAAGACGGACAGGATCAGCTTGTCAGGCTCTAAAAAGTGAATGAGATGGTTAAAGATGGCTTCAGCTCCTGTTCTCTAGCTGTAGAGAGATCTACAGACGCATTTCGCCCTTTTCATGGATTAAGCATAGAGGACTCTACGATCAACCTCCAAAAAGGGCGAAATGCATCTGAGGAATTCTCTACAGCTGGAAAACAGAAGCCATCTTTTAACCATCTCACTCCTATTAATGCAACAGGGAGCCGGTGTTTGTGTGCAGACTGCCATCATTTTGATGAATTCCTCGATCCAATTTTCTTTCTTGGCTTCAGCCAATTCAACTTTCCATTCCTACGATGAAACCGGGTACCAGATTCCTGTCTCCACTTGGCAATGGCATAAGCAAACAAATGCCTTTGAAGCAGGTCAATGTTTAAGCTATAGATTGGCAAGTAGTTCACTAAACAGCTGAAATACTCAATGAGAGATCAAACACACATTGTCAAATATTCACCACAAATTTTCTTAAAATTTCTTATCTGGACTTTTAAAACTGCATTACCTTCCATCCTCTATAACTTCTGAAGGTCGATTATTAATCTCATTATCCATTTTATGACGCGCCTTTGAAAATAAAAACAAATAGGCAATTAAATGCAGAATGAAATGTTTTAAACTATTTACGGCTCATAATAAAAGTCAAAACACTTGTCAAACTAGCAGGCTTGGAAATCCCCAAAGCAATGAGTGCAGTGACATGGTGGAACATTAAAAAGAGGTCCTGTCATAAAGCAGATTAAAGCAGTCAAACCCTTAAGCATATAAATTGTTGCTGCTCTAGAGCTAATAAAGTGGCACACGAGTGAGGGAATGCCTCTTTCCAACAACTCAGTGTTCCGGTTTTATCAGCTCCGAGAGGTCTAATCAATCAGAAAATATAAACAACGTGTTTTTGCTTTAGTTTTTGTGTTGACATTTCAAAAACGTTAAGAGTCGGTTCACACAGCAGTGGCACGACATCGGGGGCGACTCTGCAAGTCGTCCTGAGGACGACTTCAGAGGCGATTTGCAAAACGACTTCTGTATAGAAGTCAATGCAGGTCGCCCCGAGCCGCCCCCAAAGTCGTACAGGAACCTTTTTCTAAGTCGGAGCGACTTGCGTCGCTCCTATTAGAACGGTTCCATTGCATTCAATGGGACGCGACTCGTCAGGCAGCTAATTTCTTGGGGGCTACCCTCGATAGCCTTCTGCTGAAAATGGTGCTGAGCAACTAGCAATTTTAGAAGAAGGCACCAGTAATGAAAGCCCCATTATATATATATATATATATATATATATATATATATATATATATATATATATATATATATATATATATATATATATATATATATATATATATATATATATATATATATATATATATCTCTAGATATAGATCTAAATATTTTTTTATAAACTTTGATTAGTAATGGAAACACAATATATATATATATATATATATATATATATATATATATATATATATATATTTATTGTGACATGAAGTCAGGTAAATCTGTGGGTGTTGTCACAGACGGAACATACCTTTTTGCCTTGTTTAGACAATACAACAATCGTTATTAGGCGTTGCCAGGAAGGCTAAGGGCCGTTGGAAGACTCCAACTATTCTTATAGAGGCCTTAATTGCCTCGCTCTGAAGTCCAAAGGATTACCACTAATGGGCTGCATCACTCCTAAGGCTGTGTGAGTAGGAGAGCAGTGCCAGAAGGTCTTCTGTGGAGGTGAGGAGAGGATTGATTTTTTCTGTGTGAAACAAAAATCAAAAGACCATTGTTTTGTGCTGTATGACCAGCACTGTCTACCCAGCAGTAGGCTGTGTTAGACTTCATAGATAGGTTTGTGTTTGGAAGGTAGACGCCAAAAGTGGCTAGGAGTTATTTTAGGTTTGATTTTGTTTATGCTGTTTGGATGCTTGCAATTGTTTTCCAGCAAGATGGAAAAATAAACCAAAAACTTTGTCTTCAACCGTCTTCGACTGCCAGTCTGTATAAATTCAGTGTGTGGTGAACCCATCCAAGGGGTCACACACCCCGCTACCGAGCTAACCCCTCACAATAAATAAATAAAATTATATATATATATTTTTTTTTTATTTATTTTTTTCTTACTAAACCTTTAAACAGTTTTACCTTTTTTTGGTTACCTTAAAGTAGAACTAAAGACAAAAAACTTTTCCTCATTTTGGATGGAGTAAGGAAGGGTTAGAACCACCTGTTAGTTTTGAGAGAGGAAGTCCCTCTAAAGTGGTGGAATCCCAGGGTGTCAGCAGAACTAGTATAAGGAAAGGGATGGTTGGCACTCAGGGTGACATCCAAAAAAATTGGAAATTCTTTCTCGACATGCACAACACTTTAAAAACAGCCCACACGTTTGGGACATTAGTTCTTAGCCATGGCTCATTAGGGAAGGCTGTAGCGCCTACACACCTGTTCTCCAGAACTAGCGTACCCTTTGGAAGATTTCCATTCTATTACTTTTTGGATTTCAACCCAAAATTTGGGATTTTTTTTTACCATCACTTTTGATAACCGGACAAAAAACAAAAAAAATACATGATCCAAAACATAAATAACGTTTTTGCCTTTAAACTCTAAACTCTTTAGCAAACATCTGACAGCAAAAGATGTTAGCAAAATCCTTTTATTTCTAACTGTGCCCCTCTAGCACCACTCTAAACCCAAGAATAACCCATGCAAATACTGACTTTAAAAGTCAGTCCTTGTATTAACATGTCACTTTCCCAACAAACATGGCAATGCCTTGAGATAGGTCACCATTACTGGACACTGCACTGTGGGATGCAGGTGGAGCCCATCACCTACTATGGGAAAAATAAAGACACTTAGGGGGAAAGGGGTTCAGGCTACACTGGAGGGAGAATATCACAAATAAAAAATGTATATGTGTCAAATTATCACTAATTGATACAGCCTTTAGTGTGTATTAAACTTTAATTACCATCTAAACTGCTCCATAGCACCTTATCAGAATTGAGCTTTCAAGTTTTAATGTTTAAAAGGAAACCTGCAACGAAAGCTTTCTGACCTCCTCTTCTGAAAATGTAATTTCTATGGCTGTCATATTAAGTATGAAACAAACAGTAATATTAAAAAACTCTAAAACGTCCCAGAGTCCAATATAATACTGTAGCAGCGCTACTATCAAACCACTGTTTGAAAGACTTCTATGTGCAATCCACATAAATTGGGTTTGGGTTGTCAGATTAAGTAGCTTCAGTACTTTCCAGGTCACTAAACTGGAACATGTATAAAAGATAAGCAATGCTAACTTCATTGATGCGACTGCTGAATCTTTAAACTGCCAGGTACCTAGCATTTTCTGAAAAAGGTCGGCAATGGTAGACTCCCAAATTTGCCAAAAGTACAGGTTTCCTTTAATGGAGTTAAATTCTGGTCGATAAGATTTTGGAAATGCAGACATGTTAGACAATATACTTTTTTTGTCTAGTCACCTCACCCCATTCCTCCATTAAAATATGTAAACTGTTGCACAACTTACAATATCATCCACAAGATCTTTGATGGCAGTGATTCCCAGTACTAGCAGCAGAGGTATAAGAGTGGTGGACCAAGATACTGTGGATATTTGAGGAATAGTCTGCAAAAAAAAAAAAACACATTACAAATGTATTTTAACAAATATATTATGTAGGCAATTTAACACACAGGTGCGGACTGACCATTCGGGCATGGCCCCATGCCACTAGGGGGCCCCATCAGGGTTCCCAGCCTCCGTAAAACCAGGGACAGTATGTAAAAATTAGTTTTTTTACATCTGTCCCTGAAATGTCCCTTACCAATATCCCTTTGGTCTAAAAATCCCAAGATTATAGCTCCAGTACCTTTTCAGTGTGTGTATGTGTATTCTGTGTGTGTGTGTGTATACTGTTTGTGTATACTGTGTATGCATACTGTATGTGTGTGGGTATACTGTGTGGCCCCATAATCTATTGCCTGGTGGCCCCATTAACTTCTATTGCCCGGGGGCCCCATAATCTCCTATTGCCCGTGGGCCCCATGAGTTGTCAGTCCGCCCCTGATAACACATTATTAAATATTAGCAAGCATTTTGTAGCTTGAAGCCCCGAGGCTGCATTCACACCTGCACAGGTCAAAAAGGTCAAAACCTCGGAAATGCGTGGGAACGTAGTATTTCCGAGCGGCGCCAATCAGCTCCGGCGCCCCACACCTCAGGTAACACGGTACTGCACACCACTTTGGCCTGAATGCTGCTCGCTTTGCAAAACACTCGCAAACCAAGTTAGGATTTTTTTAAATACAGTGTTCGTATTGCGAAACGCTCGCTAACCGCGTAACTCGCAATTCGGACACAGAAACTAGGAGGAAAACTCCAGTCAAGATAAAGGTTCACCCAGTGGCGTCACTAGGGTTGGTGTCGCCTGGTGCGGTAAAACATGGTGTCAACCCCCCTCTGTCTAGGCTGCCTAGCACCAAGCAGGCAGCGCACAGGCACGAGGCGCACCCCAAACCAGCCCCTGTAAATGATAGTATAGGGCAGTATAGTGGCAGGTTAGGGTAGTATTGAGTGGTATAGTGGCAGGTTGGTGTAGTGGGGTGGTATAGGACAGGTTAAGGTGGTGGAGGGCATGTTGGGGTGATATAGGGTAGTTTGGGGTGGTATAGGGCAAGTTAAGGTTGCATAGGGCAGGTTGGGGTGGTATAGGGCAAGTTAGGGTGGCACAGGGCAGGTTGGGATGGTATAGTACAAGTTGGGACGGCATGAGAAAGGTTGGGGTGGTACAGGGCAAGTTAGGGTGGCATTGGGCAGGTTGGGGTGGTAAAGGGCAAGTTATGGTGGCATAGGGCAGATTGGGGTGGTACAGGGCAAGTTGGGGTGGTACAGGGCAGGCTGTGGTGGCACAGGGCAGGCTGGGGTGGTACAAAGCAGGCTGGGGTGGTACAGAGCAGGCTGGGGTGGTACAGAGCAGGCTGGGGTGGCACAGAGCAGGCTGGGGTGGCACAGAGCAGGCTGGGGTGGCACAGAGCAGGCTGGGGTGGCACAGAGCAGGCTGGGGTGGCACAGAGCAGGCTGGGGTGGCACAGAGCAAGCTGAGGTGGCACAGAGCAGGCTGGGGTGGCACAGAGCAGGCTGGGGTGGCACAGAGCAGGCTGGGGTGGTACAGGGCAGGCTGGGATTGCACAGGGCAGGCCCCGGAGTCACCCCTCTGGTGGGTGTCACCTGCTGGGCATGTCAGCAAAAAAAAACCCCGAGATGGTGTCACCCCTCTAGCCAGTGTCACCCAGGTGCAGACCGCACCCCCCTAGCAACGACTCTGGGTTCACCACTTATCATTGATTACATTTTAGTGTAAGTTTGTAGGCATTGTGGCTTTAGACACAAAAAGTTCAATATAGCTACCGTATTATCTGCATTATAAACAGTATTTTGTAGTCCCATAAAAGCAGAACTTGTTTTTTTTTTTTTTTGTCCTTTTAATGCGATAGTCTCGCTTGCCACTAGGTTTGGGCCAAGTTTTGATTTTTACAACAAAAGTCAAGATTTGCCTAGTATTCAGTGGTCTGTATCTTGCAATGAAACAAAGATGTAAATAATAAAAATCCCTGTGTAACTGCATCATTTATTTATATATATTAGGGCTGCTACTGATCAAAATTTTTCTGTTCGATTAATCGTTTATTTTTTAAATCGATTAATCGACTAATTTCGATTATAACGCACATACAGATCCAACTACTTTTAGCTGATCTCCTTGCAGGCTGATTCATAGTGCAGCTACCAACCACTGGAAAAATGGATAGCAGGATACAAAAAACACACAAAGGCAGCGCTCGATGGGAATAGCATTAAAACTTTTATAGTCTTCAAGTAGGCAACAAAATAAATATTGCACTGTAGATAAAATCGATGTAGCTACATAAACTGTAGAAATGGTGCGAGTAATACCAAACGGTACCAAAAGCAGTCATATAAACATGTAGCTAAGTATGATACTGGTATAAAAATGTGTACAACTATACCACTGCTGAATCCAGATGAGGAGAGGTTAACATCAGTCCGTCGGCATTTAGATGTCCCATGAAGGGAACTATCACAACTCCCAGTGGATGGCTGTAGAATCCCAGGTTCATAGAGGGAAGTGATAGAGAGAAGTGTAACAGCCCTTGCGTGTGGCAGATAGTGAGGTCCCGCCGGCATGCAGATATGAAGGCACAGCAAAGGAGCCCTTCAGATGGACACGGAACTCCCTGAAGGCCCAGAAGCCGGCGGAGAGGTGAGTACCAATCAAAAGAATTTTAAATCGATCAAAAAGATTTTGATCCATCAAAAAAAATTAAAAGATTAATCGATTAATTAAAAGTTAATTTGCACAGCCCTAATATATATATATATATATATATATATATATATATATATATATATATATATATATATATATATATATATATATATAATTAGGGCTGTGCAAATTAACTTTTAATTAATGTCGAATATATGATAATAAATTTCTTCAGCCAAACACTAACCATGAGTAAAAGAAAAGGCTTTGTGTCATTCATATTCTCTGAAAAATGGCCAAGAAATAATAAATTCTGCCAGGGTGTGTAAACTTATGAGCAATTAATGTTACACACACACACACACACACACACACACACACATACACACAGTGCCTTGCGAAAGTATTCGGCCCCCTTGAACTTTGCAACCTTGTGCCACATTTCAGGCTTCAAACAAAGATATAAAACTAATTTTTTTGGAAGAATCAACAAGTGGGACACAATCATGAAGTGGAACGAAATTTATTGGATATTTCAAACTTTTTTTAACAAATAGAAAACTGAAAAATTGGGCGTGCAAAATTATTCAGCCCCCTTAAGTTAATACTTTGTAGCGCCACCTATTGCTGCGATTACAGCTGTAAGTCGCTTGGGGTATGTCTCTATCAGTTTTGCACATTGAGAGACTGAAATTTTTGCCCATTCCTCCTTGCAAAACCGCTCGAGCTCAGTGAGGTTGGATGGAGAGCGTTTGTGAACAGCAGTTTTCAGTTCTTTCCACAGATTCTCAATTGGATTCAGGTCTGGACTTTGACTTGGCCATTCTAATACCTGGATATGTTTATTTGTGAACCATTTCATTGTAGATTTTGCTTTATGTTTTGGATCATTGTCTTGTTGGAAGACAAATCTCCGTCCCAGTCTCAGGTCTTTTGCAGACTCCATCAGGTTTTCTTCCAGAATGGTCCTGTATTTGGCTCCATCCATCTTCCCATCAATTTTAACCATCTTCCCTGTCCCTGCTGAAGAAAAGCAGGCCCAAACCATGATGCTGCCACCACCATGTTTCACAGTGGGGATGGTGTGTTCAGGGTGATGAGCTGTGTTGCTTTTACGCCAAATATAACGTTTTGCATTGTTGCCAAAAAGTTCGATTTTGGTTTCATCTGACCAGAGCACCTTCTTCCACATGTTTGGTGTGTCTCCCAGGTGGCTTGTGGCAAACTTTAAACAACACTTTTTATGGATATCTTTAAAGAAATGGCTTTCTTCTTGCCACTCTTCCATAAAGGCCAGATTTGTGCAGTATACGACTGATTGTTGTCCTATGGACAGAGTCTCCCACCTCAGTTGTAGATCTCTGCAGTTCATCCAGAGTGATTGCAGCATCCCACTCAGGACATGTGGGAATTGCAAAAGTATTACTTCTTTGCCATTGCTATATTGCATGTCATTTTGCATTGCTATACCTGTGGTATCCCTGTTCATAGGCTGGTCAAGTGTGCTTCATACTTCCCACCACAAGATGGGGATAGCAACACTCTGGGATATCTATCCCAGCTCAGGTTATCTGTGGTCAGTTGTTCAGATCAGGAAGAGAGTGTGCGGAGAGAAAGCAGAATGTCAAGGTGAGAGAGAAGGTCAGTCCAGAGAAGGGACAAATTGGAACTGCTCAAATCAAAGGGTAACAGCCACCAAAAAGGCAGCAAAGACCTTTGAGCATAAAGGTGACGGATTTCTTAGCCACCGGCAACCTCACCAATGTCACTGGATTCAAAAGGGAACAGAAAAACAAGTAAGCATTATACTGAACCACAGCCTGAGTCCAGGCCTACTAAAGCCTATTAGCAGTGGATCAGCAGAATTCCTCTATTTACCCGGGGACTGTATTCTAACTGGATGTTTGTACTGCAACCAAAACCAATCGCAGTAAAAGTTGTGAGTTGTATCCTACCACTGTCTACCTCATTCTTCAACATTGCTACTACAACTGGTTGTACCATCAAAATACCATCAAGGGACCTACCTGCCACAAGCACTCTAAACACCCCTGTTATCACGGGCACCTCAACCACCATCTTGGCTGGCGTTTCCCTATCACAGAGCATGCCCCGGAGGATCCTGTGCTGTCTTCCCTTTCACTGTGCGACCGACCCAGGGAGGCTTTCTGCTAACCGTGAGTAAACCGATGAACTGTATTATTGCGGTCTCTCATTGGCCCACCGTGCACCTCACGTGTCTCCCCTGCGGTTCTGGCACGTCACATGATCATGGGCCTCTTGGCTGCATCTCTGATCAGTCTTCTTGTATGAGCTGAAAGTTTAGAGGGACGGCCAGGTCTTCGTAGATTTGCAGTGGTCTGATATTCCTTCCATTTCAATATTATCGCTTGCACAGTGCTCCTTGGGATGTTTAAAGCTTGGGAAATCTTTTTGTATCCAAATCCGGCTTTAACCACTTCGTTACTAAGCCTGTTTTTCAGATTCAGTGTTTACGAGACAAACAGTTTTTTTTGCTAGAATATTACTTAAAACCCCCAAACATTATATATATTTTTTTTCTAACACCCTAGAGAATAAAATGGCAGTCATTGCAATACTTTTTGTCACACCGTATTTGCGCAGCGGTCTTACAAGCGCACTTTTTTTTGGAAAAAATTCACTTTTTTAAATTAAAAAATATTGTGAAAGATAATGTTACGCCGAGTAAAATGATACCCAACATGTCACGCTTAAAAATTGCGGCCGCTCGTGGCATGGCGTCAAACTTTTACCCTTAAAAATCTTGATAGGCGATGTTTAAAAAATTTCTACAGGTTGCATTTTTTGAGTTACGGAGTAGGCCTAAGGCTAAAACGATTGCTCTCGCTCTAACGATCGCAGGGATACCTCACTTGTGTGGTTTGAATACCGTTTTCATATGTCGGCGCTACTCGCGTATACGTTCGCTTCTACGCGCGAGCTCGTCGGGGCGCTTTAAAAATTTTTTTTTTGCTTTTCGCATTTATTTTTACTTATTTTACAATTTTTAACACTGAAATAAAAAAAATTATCACTTTTATTCCTATTACAAGGAATGTAAACATCCCTTGTAATAGAAAAAAGCATGACAGGTCCTCTTAAATATGAGATCTGGGGTCAAAAAGACCTCAGATCTCATATTTGGGCTTAAATGCAAAAAAAAAATAAAAAATTTGGAAATGTCATTTTTTCAAATGACAAAAAAAAAAAAATAATGTCTCTTTAAGAGGCTGGGCGGGACTGACGTTTTGACGTCACTTCCGCCCAGCAGAGCTATGGGGGACGGGCGAAGGAGATTTTTCCTTCAGTCTCGTCCCCGCTCAGCTGCCGGATGGTCGCGATCCCCTCCGCCGCTACCGACGGCTCCGGTAAGCGGCGGAGGGCGCGGGACAGTGGCGGGAGGGGGGGGGCCCTCTCCCGCCACCGATAACGGTGATCTCGCGGCAGGGGCCGCCGTTATCGTGTACAGGACCGTCGGCACTAAAGATGGATACCTCAGTTGTGACAGCAGCTGCTGCCGTTACTGAGATATCCATCTTTAAAAACAGGACGTATTTTGACAATGGGCTGGAAAGCAAGTGGTTAAACTTCTCCACAACAGTATTTCGGACCTGCCTGGTGTGTTCCTTGTTCTTCATGATGCTCTCTGCGCTTTAAACGGACCTCTGAGACTATCACAGTGCAGGTGCATTTATACAGAGACTTGATTACAGACAGGTGGATTCTATTTATCATTAGTCATTTAGGTCAACATTGGATCATTCAGAGATCCTCACTGAACTTCTGGAGAGAGCGTGCTGCACTCAAAGTAACGGGGCTGAATTATTTTGCACGCCCAATTTTTCAGTTTTTTATTTGTTAAAAAAGTTTGAAATATCCAATAAATTTCGTTCCACTTCATGATTGTGTCCCACTTGTTGATTTTTCAAAAAAAAATTACAGTTCTATATCTATATCTATATATACACACACACACACATACATAGGGACATAGATCGGTCACCTCCCCCAGTGACCCCCCCTCCACCTACAGTTAGAACACAATTTAGGGTACACATTTAACCCCTCCCTCACCCCCTAGTGTTAACCCCTTCAATGCCAGTCACATTTATACAGTAATTAGTGCATATTTATAGCACTGATCGCTGTATAAATGTGAATGGCGCCAAAAATGTGTCAAAAGTGTCCGATGTCTCCGCCATAATGTCGCAGTCACGAAAAAAATGCTGATCGCCGCCAAAAAATAATAAAAAATAATAATTCTATCCCCTATTTTGTAAGCGCAATAACTTTTGCGCAAACCAGACGCTTCTTGCGATTTTTTCCCCAAAAATATGTAGAAGAATACGTATCGCCTAGACTGAGAAAAAAAATGTTTTTTAAAAAAAATTGGGCTATTTATTATAGCAACAAGCAAAAAATGTTGTTTTTTTTACAAAATTGTCGCTGTATTTTTGTTTATAGCGCAAAAAATAAAAACCGCAGAGGCAATCAAATACCACCAAAAGAAAGGTCTATTTGTGGGAAAAAAAGGACGTCAATTTTGTTTGGGAGCCACGTCGCACGACTGCGCAATTGTCAGTTAAAGTGACGCAGTGCCACAAGTTGAAATTTCACCTGGTCAGGAAGGGGTATATGTGCCCAGTAAGGAAGTGGTTAAAATAAATCAAAATTACTTGAAACCGTCAAAAGTCAACAAAAATCAGTGAATGCCTTATTTATCCACCAATTACATCAAATTGGGGAATTAACACCATATGTTTCAAGACTTAACAGTGACAAATGAGCCGACATAAAGCCTTCCAAATATTTGATGGCATCCCATACTCGGAGTGGGTTAAGGATAGGGCCATCTATTTCTGTCTCACATTTATTGGTTGCCAAGTGTAGTAATATATCGTGACAAGATCGCAGTCTATTGTATCTAAAAGAACCCAAATAGGAGCCTCTGGGCATGCGTGAAGGAGAGTCAGTAGGCTATAATAGTTTGCTAGTAAGGAGATACCCAGGCCTTCTTTCTATTTGTGTCGAGGTCCAGAGCACTTTTAAAGACAAACAATAGACTTCTATAATAATAGATACTGAGACAAAGGAAAGAAGTTCTACAATGTTTTGCAAACAGTTCACACTTGAAAACAAGAAAGATGATAGAGATGATAGAGATGGATGGATATATATGTATTATATTTGTCTGTTTACCGGAACTGGAATACTTGGAGTACATTGTCAACGTGTGAAATAATTTGTATGTTCTGTCATATGTGGATTAGGTTCCTCATACATTACGGATGAGAGCCGATGATGATTCACACAAAAAAAACAAACACACAACATAATAAAAATATCTACCAATGAGTTACCTGTAGGATGAGAAGGACCAGGAAATAGGCATTGGCTGCTCTTTTAAATTGTTCAAACAAGTTTAATGGCAGGAAGGTGACTGGGTTGTACTTGTAAGTCTTGATTGCATTCCCCTAGTAAAACAGAAGGTTGTATCAGTTAGGCTGCAATGACTACGGCTTAACTACTACTTACAATGCCCTGAAAAAGTACTCATACCCCTTAAAAATTTTCACATTTTAAAATGTTACAACCAAAAACATATAAACGTATTCTATTGGGATTTTATGTGATAGACCAACACAAAGTGGGAGAGGGAGGGGACAGGACGGTGTAGGCACTAGAAGCATCATGAGGACGATAAGCTGTGGATATACGGACAGACCTCCAGCTTCTCACAGGGTTACATACAGATTTGCTTGAATAGATTAGGTGCTTATTGCAGGGGTTCACCCTAAAAAAAAATTCTAACATTAAATATGCATACTAACAACATGAAAAGTATGCTGGTATTTTTTTTCTCCGTACATACCGTTTAATTGTTATTTTCGCCCAGGCTTCCGGGTTCTGATTCCCGCGGGACTGGGCGTTCCTATTGAAAGCTTAGCTGATTGACGTCTGGTGAAAATCTTCCCATGGTGCATAAAGCGCGTCACCAGTTTTCCGTAAATCTAGCTAACAAAATTTCATTCAAGTTTCTTAGTTACACAAAATGATACTTGGCTCTGTATTCTCTAAAAGAGGCGCTACTGGGAGATGGGTATGGGGTAGAACGAAGTGACGGTGGGTAGGGGGCAGAGGCAAGGGGCGACTCCGAAGGGGAGGGGGGATTCCTGCACCTCTGAGAAAAAAAAAGCCCTGCCTATTACAATTTACATATTGACCCATATTCACCAAACCTTCAGGTATTCCACTTTATTTTCTTAATTCAAACAAACTGGCATATTTACAGTTTTTTAGAGTTTGGCAGTTTCTAGATAAAAGCATAACGCAAGAGCTTTAAAGTTCTATGTAATGAACTATGTAGCATACATAGGAGTACATTTTACAACATTTAACAATTAAAAAAATAAAAAATACTCACCGAATATTTGCTCTTCTTAAAGCAGCAGTATGTCTTTTGCTGGAATTCTGGCTGGTCATAGAAATTTCGGTCATTTGCCTTCACTCGCCAATTGCATTCTAAAACGAGATGAAGACAGATATAAAATACATTGAATATCAGTACCAGACAAAAAAAACAAAAACAAACGCACACTATGATTTATATATTACTTTTCACTAAAGAATGCCATTACCATGCACAAAGCAATGGGAAAATTCAATTTTTTGTTTTGTTTTTAATTTAACTAAAGGTGTATCTTTTTACTCAAAAAGATTGCATCTGATTGTGAATAGTCTCTTTGTTTTAAAATACTTTTTGTGACCGATTATGTATATGTAGCACAGACCCCAGACCAGGCTGGCAGTTTTGTCCCAGGTTCCATTCCCTGTGAGGCACATGGCAGCCAGGCACACAGTAGTCCACAGTCTCACAACTCAAGATACAGGCCATGCATGCTTTTTTGTAGTCCAATGCTGGTTGAACTTTGTTAGTGTGCCGGGTAAGCCTTGGGATACTCCAAATTTAGTGCACAGTATAATAGAGAACACACTGGCTGTGGCCGATTCTTCAGGGTGAAACTCCTCTAGAGACAAGCACCAAGTATACTACAGCTCAGTGGACTCCAATGCAAGCCAAAAAAACAGTCTATCAAGGGTTAACAAGAACAGTCTCTAGGATCTTTCCCAGGCCAGTACTCACTATGTCCTGCAGTACCAGCCAGCTTCTGTATTGTGAATCTCCAAACCAGATCCTGTGTAGAATTTCTCCAGACTGCTCTTAGCAAATTTAGACACTTGGGGCCAGATTCAGGTACATTTACGGGGGTGTAACGCATCGCATTTACGTTACACATGCTTGATTCACAAAGCACTTGCCTGTAAAGTTGCGGCGGCGTAGCGTAAATCCCTCCGGCGCAAGCCCGCCTAATTCAAATGATCCGGGTAGGGGGCGTGGATCATTTAAATTAGGCGCGTTCCCGCGACAAACGTACTGCGCATGCTCCGTTTTGAAATTTCCCGCCGTGCTTTGCGCGAAATGACGTCGCACCGACGTCATTTTTTGAACGTCGACGTGAGTTACGTCCTTTCCTATTCACGGACGACTTACGCAAAAAAATTAATTAATTAAAATTCGAAGCGGGAACGACAGCCATACTTTAACATGGCAAGTCTAAATATAGGCCACAAAATAGCAGCTTTAACTATACGCCGGGAAAAGCCGACTAGCGACGACGTAAGAGAATGCGACGGCCGCGCGTACCTTCGTGAATCGCCGGAAAAAGCCAATTAGCAAACCCGACGCGGAAAACGACGCAAACTCCACCCAGCGGGCGCCAAAGTATTACACCTACGATCCGAAGGCGTACGAAGCCGTACGCCTGTCGGATCGAAGCCAAAAGCCGTCGTATCTTGGTTTGAGGATTCAAACTAAAGATACGACATGGCAAATTTGAAAGTACGCCGGAGTATCAGTAGATACTCCGGCGTACTTCTTCTGTGAATCTGGCCCTTGGTCTTTCACCTCTCCCACAGCTGAGACCCCAATGGCCTACTGCAAACTTTAGCCAAGTGACCCAGAGGGCCACAGCCATCAGGCTGGGTCTGCTCTCACAAGGCAAAATAAACCTGGCTGTTCCAAGCTCCACCCCATTTATACACAACTCAGCCCCCTACTGGTCTCACTTCCAGGGATTGGCTGAGGCTGTATGAATATGCAGGTTCAGTGTCGGTCTCTCAACCCAGTAAATTCTAGAACTAACTAGAAGCCAAAATAAAGCAGTTGAGCCTGTATCCAGCAGAACCCAGAGTGTCAGAGAGGGGTAGTGGACACTGAGCGATTTTTAAAGGTGGATGAGCCTGGCATCAGCATTCATGAGGGAATGAATGGGGGGGGGGGGGGATAGCCTATTCAAAAGGTAAGCCAATGAGGAGGGAGTTGCAATAGTCGAGGCGAGAGATGACCAAGGTGTGTATTAGAAGCTTTGTAGTGACATTGGTTAGAAAGGGGCATATCTTGGAGACGTTGTTAATGTTGATGCGGCAAGCTATGGGCAGTGATTGGACGTGGTGTCAAAAGTATAGTTCAGAGTCCAGGATTACACCTGGGACCTTGGCATGGGGGGGGGGGGGGGGGGGGTTGATAGTTGAGCCACTGATTTTGACAGAGAAAACTGGGGAAGGAAACATGTGGAGGAGGAAATATGAGCTTGGTTTTGAATTTTAGGAAGTGATGCGACATCCAGACTGATATGTCCGTAAGTTGGTGATGCGTGAGGAGACTGATGGAGTGAGCTGACGGGTAGAGGGTTAGGTTTGGGTGTCATCCTCATAGAAATCGTATTGAAAGCCATGGGAGGCAATCAACTTTATTTGCCAAGGAGCAGACCACATATACAGACAACAGATATGGTTATTTTTTTGTTAAATGTGGGTAATCCCCTTTAAAACGGTTTAGCAAGGTTTCGCAGGGTTAATAAAAGCAGTAAAAAAAGGGAGGGGGGGAACTCCAGTGCTAGTTTCTTTTGAAATATTCCTGTTTTTAATAGCTGTGTTTTGGCGCAACACATTACCACTGAGTTAAAGTAATCCAACAACAAGTACTTTATACTTAAACAACGTCCTGTATCCAAAATAGAATAAATAAGGATTGCTGCTTTTAAGGAGAGTAACCTGGGAGGGGTTGTTTTTTCATTTGCAATACAATAGTGTAAGAACTCATGAAGAAGGACTTCCTACTATAATCTGCTCTATAAAAAGTAATGCAATACTCCACCACCAGCCAATGGCTTTTCAGTGGCCAGATACAGAATCGACGGAGCTCAAAAAACTTGGATAGAACTTAGTTGTTATAGGGGAGTAGAGAAAGGCAGGCCAGTGGAGAAGCCAAGAGGGCCGTGCATGTGCAAAATTGGCTTTTCACCTAGGGTGCCAAATTACTTTTTCCCTGTGCTGGACTGGAGCATAGAGCTTAAAGGGGTTGTAAATACAAAAATATTTTCCTCTTAAATTAAAGTCTGACAGTAGCTGATAAAGTAAAAAGTCATGTTTTGCATTATAACTAGTTTGATACCTGTTGAAATCGAGCTGTTTTATTCACCTCCGTCACTCCTGAATCATTATTTTCACTGACTTCCTGGTTTGCGGTGCGCATTCATTCTTGCTACATCACGGCCTAATGGGAACTATAGTTCCCATTAGGCTTAGCCTCCATGCCTGTGAGGGATAAGAGAGCATCTTTACGCAGGGCTGTAGTCATAGGGATGGGGTGAGCACATTCTGCTTTCCACCATGCAAAACGGCTCAGATGCTGGTGGAAAGCAAGAAGAGGAGAGACAGGAAATGGCATTTTCAAACCTAGATTACTGTTATTTGGAGGTCAAAAGGAAAAACGAGGTAAGTGATATTTAAATGCTCTAGCTTACAGCAATCAATTGATCTAATAAAAAACGAACCTTTAGTGTTCCTTTAAACATCACTTTTCCAAAACAACGTAATGCTCTTTTGGTTAAATAACAATTTAATGTTGGCGAGAGGAGTGTAGTGTTCCTCTCCTCATTCACACAAGCTGCCAGTATGCAGGTATCAATGTGAATTATTCAGGACGAACCTGCAGGATTTGTCGAGCTGTCAACATACAGTTTAGAGATAAAGGCTGGCATGTGTAAGCCATTGTAGTTCATAACTAACAATAGTCACATGCTGTAACTGAGCCATGGCCAAGTCACCTTTTTTTTACCATTTAGCTATATTCATAATAATATTTCCACAAAGTATCGTTTCCATTGGCAAAATGGCCATAACCCCAATACAGTTCAAAATGACGGCCTTAGGAGGCGCATGCGCGGCAGCTCCCAAGATGGCCGCCGGCTGTTAGAGCTCCGCTCCACCACGGCCCTGTGATAGCCACCGGAGCTCTCAGGGCGCCCCCCCAGCACTCTATCCGGGATCTTCGGGTAGGGGAAGTATCCGGGAACCAGCCCAAGACAATTGCGCCGGCCCGGCGGGACTAGTCACGGCGGATGGCGGCATCTCCCGGCCCCCTCAGCTATGCCAAAATGGCGGCGGCGCGGCCAGACATACCTCCGGAGGGAGACACAGGAGGATCCATAGCTGACCAGGACCTTGATCTTCCGCGTTCCCCAGGTACGGACTACCCCCCACTGGCACAGGCAGCATCCCCAGCATCCACAGAGTCCTTGCTGGGAAGGATGAGCTATGGCCCCCCCCTCTACCCCCAGGCTGGATCCACACACGGGCCTACTGCTGGAGGTCAGTGATGCTGCTGACTCTGCTCCCATCCCCACTGACTTTCCATCTATGATGGAGGCTTTTGCACAAATGCTCGCTAAAGGCTTAGCCCAAAATGCTGCCCAGATTACCTCATCCATCCACGCTGATCTGCAGCAAATAGGGATGAGGATGGACATGATTGAAAAAAAGGCTGATCAGTCTGTGGCTCGGATCAATCAGAACACAGCACGGCTGCAGGAGGTTCAGGATCAATTAGAAACAGCTTTTGCAAAAATCGATGACCTCGAGAACAGATCGAGACGCTATAACTTTAGGGTCAGGGGGCTCCCCGAGTCGGTGAAAGAGGTGCAGGGTGCTGTGAAATCCCTTATAAAAAACCTTATTCCAGATATCGCTGATCATCGTCTGGAGCTGGACAGAGCCCATAGGGCGCTACAGCCCCCCCGTTCAGATGGTCTCCCCAGAGACATCATAGTAAAGCCTCACTTTTATTCGGTCAAGGAGGAGGTGATGAGGAAGGCGAGATACGCGGACAACCTGACGCTGCATGGACACAAGATACAGATATTTGCCGACCTTTCCCCATACACAGTACAGAAGAGAAGATCGCTTAAACCGCTGCTGCAGCTTCTACTGGAAAAGGAAATCACCTATAGATGGTCCTTCCCTCTTCGCCTGAACTTTTCCTTCAAGAACAAAAGCTTCGGCTTCTCCTCCTTGGCTGAGGGGGAGCACCTCCTGACTCATCTGGGGATCCTCTCACAGGACCCCGTGGCCATGCAGACAGGCAGGGGCACCGCCGCTTCTACCAAGAGACCCTCACCAGCGAGCCCGTTGCAGCACACCTGGCTGAAACAAGGCCACAAGCGCTCCAAGGAAAACTTCCCGCCATGAGGGCCTTCTCACCTTTCTTTGGATCAGAGAGCGGATCGGAGAGCTGTTCTCGCATCGACTACGTCATGACTTGCCTTTTCCCCCTCCCACCCACCCCTTTTTTTTTGTTTCCTTTAGGAACTCTGCGGGCGCGGAAGCCCTGTCTACAACGACTTTCTTACGGTGCTATTTAACCGCATTCCTCTTGCAGGTTGCCTGGTTGGACCTTCACTGCTGAACTGGGGGGGGGGGGTGGGCGGTATTCGCCCTTTCATTGACGGGGAAGATTACTCGGGCACCGGTTAGCCTGTGGTGGTCGTTCCCCTCTTGCACTCTGCGGATGCCCTGTGGGGTGTCTCTGGTCCCTTAAATGCCTGTGGGTTATTTGTTGTTTTCCTTTTTTTGTTTTTTTTGGGCAGTATATGCTTATCTAACATACGATAGCTGTTTGGTTGTTGAACTGGCGCTTCTGATAGGATCCTCTGGGTGATGGGGGGCGGCGGCGCCTCCTGTGGCCCAGGGGATGGTTTCTAAGATACACCCGGGCTCTGCCCTATTTGGGTAGATAGGGGCCCCCAGGGGTCAGGGCGGAGTTCGGGGAAATGACCGGGTAACTATTGTTTTAGTTTATTACTATGCATTCGTAGTTGGGGCGCCCTGATATGTTGATCAGATTGGGCTCAGATCGGAGCCTTTAGTTTCGTTAGTTTTTGGGTGGTTGGGCTGTGGTGGACCCAGTGCACCTCACTTAAGGACCGGGAGTGCTTATTGTGCTCCATTAGTCCTTTTACGGTCTTCCCGGTTCCAGGGAATTCCGGGCCTCTCAGGTTGAAGGGTGGGGGATGGACAGTCCATCCCAACCCCTGGGTGGGTGGGGGTCAGGGGACCCCCGGGTTTATTGTTCTGATACTGATACTGTAGTTGTTCAGTCCATTTTCTTGTTCTACAAGTATGTAACCTGCCTTTCTTCTTTCCTCCCTTTTTTTCTTCTTCTTCCTGAAACGGTACATCTGAGCTCCCACGGTTGTCATGGCCGTCACCGGCTTCACGTCCCAGAGCCCGGGCCTCCGCCTTCTCTTCATCTCAGGATCTCCGGTGAGCGCTGCTCTCTAGATCAAGGTAGGCTCAAAGGTTTTGCTGTAGTGCCTCCCGCTCTGATACATGCCTAATTCACATCCGTCTATACCCTCCCTCAAGATTATCTCACATAATACGCAGGGCCTTAACTCTCCCGTAAAACGTAGGAAACTTTTCCAGCAATACACCTCCATGCATGCAGACGTCCTCCTGTTACAGGAGACTCACTTCCCGGCCACGTTTAAACCCACCTTCCTTCACCAGCGCTACCCTCAATTTTTCTTAGCATCGGCGGACAATAAAACAAAGGGGGTGGCAATCTGCTTTGCCAAACATATCAATCTCTCACAACCGGAGGTAGTCACTGATCCGCTAGGGCGCTACATTATGGTATCCGGTCACATTGACGGAGAACTGTATTCCTTTGTATCATATTACACCCCCAATACAAATCAGAAATCATTTTTTGACTCCCTACTTCACAAACTGCTGCCTCATCTCAAAGGGACGGTTTTTATTGGCGGCGATTCCAACACCGCCTTTGACTTCTCACTTGATAAATCAAGGGTGGGGAAACCAATGCCCAGACGTCCCACTAAACAAAGTGTTAAAATCGCTAAACTACTGAACTCGGCGGGGCTGATTGACATTTGGAGGGAGGTGAACCCCCGTGCAAAGGAGTACACCCATTTTTCTGCCCCGCACAACTCATTTGCCAGGATAGACCACATTTTCACACGCGCTTCCACAATACCTCAGATTAGGACCTCCAAGATAATTGACACCCCCCTCTCAGATCACTCGATGGTCACTTTGACAGCATGGCGATCCTCTGGAGGGAGAGGTCCCCCGCGTTGGCGTTTGCAGGAGTCCCTTCTGAGTGACCCAATCCAGTGTTCACTTCTGGAAGAGGCTATTAAGGATTATTTTCTTGTTAATGCGACCAGCGAAGTCGCAGCTGCCACTGTCTGGGCTGCGCACAAAGCGGTTATTAGGGGCAGACTCATTCAGATGAGATCAAAACTTAAAGCAGAACACAGAGCGGACATACTGAAACTTACGGAGGACTTTCGTACTCTTGCTAAGGCGCACAAACGACGCCCCACGGCAGAGTCTCTGGAGAAATTAGACAGGGCACGAGCCCTACTTAACTTGAAACTGACAACAGACGCTGAAAGGCACCTTAGATGGACGGGGGCAAAATTTTATTCACAGAAGGACAGGATTGGATCTAGGTTGGCGATTAAGCTGAGTCCCAAACAACGCACTTTGTCCTTCCCTAAAATTCGGGCGACCTCAGGGGACCTGACACAAAACCCAACCAAGATCATGGATGCGTTTTTGCAGTTCTATTCGGATTTATACAAGCCTTCCCAATCTCCCCGGGGCCCTCTGACGAACAAATTTTTAGATGACCTCCCGCTGCCCACTCTGTCTATAGAGCATAGAACTCTCCTTGAGAACCCGTTCACCTCAGAGGAAATTTTAGACACTATTAAATCCCTTAAGTTGGGTTCTTCGCCTGGGCCGGATGGATTCTCCACCGGATACTACAAGAAATTTGGACCCTGTCTGGCACCGCATCTGGCTCGGTGGTTCAACTCTCTCAGGGAGGGAGGTCACCTGGATAGGGACCTGAACTCAGCGTTTATCTCAGTGATTCCCAAACCTGACAAGGACGTTAGCGAGGTGGGTAACTACCGCCCGATCTCACTGATTAATAATGACGTTAAAATTATGACCAAAATTTTGGCCAATAGGGTTTCGGGCTTTATAGCTGCATACATCCATAAAGACCAGGTGGGCTTCATCCCTGGGAGGCAGGGCCCAGATCAGATTCGACGGGCCATTGATGTCATTTCGCTGCTCAAGTCACGGTGGGATGGGGGTCCCCAACAAAAAGGCTTTTTGCTATCCATAGACCTGCACAAGGCCTTCGACTCCATAGATTGGGCCTACCTGTCGGATATCTTGGGGAGGTGGGGCTTCGGCCCATATTTCTTAAATCTTATACGGGCGCTGTACTCAAACCCCACGGCGCAGGTACGCCTATTGGGCCAGTACTCGGATTCTTTCACCATAGGAAGGGGTACCAGACAGGGCTGCCCGCTCTCTCCCCTCCTTTTTGCTATGGCCATAGAAACATTGGCCATAGCGATTAGATCTAACCCTGACATTAGGGGTGTGAAGTGCGGGCTAGGGGAACACAAGTGCGCGCTATACGCGGATGACCTTCTCCTCTTTATTACCTCTCCTCTGACCTCCACTCCTGTAATTCTTAAGACGCTGCGGGCTTTTAGTGAGGTTTCGGGACTGAGAGTTAATATGAATAAATCAACAGCGTTAAACATTACAGTCCCCCCGGACCTTCTCAATCAGCTCTCTAATAATTTCGAGTTCTGCTGGGCCCCCGGTGCTATCTCATACCTAGGCATTAAACTGACGTCAAACGTTGATGGTCTTTTTAAAGCCAACTATCCCCCTATGATACTGAAATGTAGAGGCGACTTGGACGCGTGGTCGAGGTGTGGTCTGTCCTGGTTAGGTAGGGTCCACGCAGTGAAAATGACCCTTCTCCCTCGTCTGTTGTACTTGTTCCGCTCCCTCCCTGTGCCAGTTGCAAAACGCTTCCTCAGTACACTGCAATCACAAATAGTTCGCTTTGTGTGGGGTAATAAGGGGTATAGGTGCCCCTCGGGAATTCTTTTCCGCCTGAAATCGCAGGGCGGTCTGGGTCTCCCAAACCTCTGGGGTTATTATCAGGCAGCTCAACTTACACAAATCTCAACGGCTTTTTTTAGGGGGCCAAAGCCAGACTGGCTTTCTATGGAAAGAATGGCTACCCCTTTGCATACCATTGATTACCTTTTGTGTTGTGACCCCGGGGTTAGGCCTGCAATACTGTCCCCCACTCTCTCACACTCGGTAGCCTTAAGCACAAAGCTCTTTGGATACCCTGCTCTGACATCCTCCCTTAGACCCCTGGCTCATTTATTTCATAATGCGGATTTCCCCCCGGGTTTGAACATTGAGGCCTTTAGGTGGTGGACTGATAAGGGGCTATACCGCATTGGACACTTTCTCTCTTCGGCGGGCCCGATTTCCCTGCCCCATTGTAGGAAGAAACTGGAGATGCCCGACTCGGAGCTCTTCAGATTTGCCCAAATTTACCATTTCATACGCTCTATTTGGACCGACAACAAGGTTCCCCTCACGGTAACGCCTTATGAACATTGGTGCTCTTCTTCAGAAGAGCAGAGGGGAGGCATTTCCTTGATCTACACAGCACTCGCTTCTAAGGTGGACAAGCCAACTTATGCCCGGGCCTGGGAGGAGGACGTGGACGGGTCATGGGATACCGAGGTCTGGTTCCAAGCGGCACAGAGGTCGTATAAAGGTATCCTTAACATTTCACTCATAGAGGCTAGCATAAAAGTTTTGGTAAGATGGTACTATGTTCCTTCCAGGTTGGCAAGGATATTTCCAGGGTCCTCGCCAGTGTGCTTTAGGGGGTGTGAACTGGAGGGCTCCATGCTCCACATTTGGTGGTCGTGCCCCCGTATTAGAGCCTTTTGGCAAAAGGTGTTCCGCACCATTAGCGCCTTAACCGGAGTGGGGGTGGCTCCCCATCCTAGCGTGGCCCTTCTGAATCAGTATATCCCTAACCTACCCAAAAGCTCCCAGACCTTGTCGCTTTTCATTCTCCTGGGCGCCAAAATGTCCATTGCCAAAGCCTGGAAGAAGCCTAGGGTCCCCTTCCAGGGGTTCAGGAGGAAAGTTTCCTGGATTATGATGCAAGAACAAATTGTTGCTAAACTCCATGACAAAACTGAGAAATTCATGGCGATTTGGGAACCGTGGGCTGACTTCTGTAATATTTCTCTGAGGCCGGGTGTGCGACTTGGACACTTAACCGCTGGTGCTACCCCCTGAGGGAGGTAGCTTGTTTCTCTCCTACACTTTTCTCTCTTTCTTTCTGTCGCCTCCCTTGGCCCCTCTACTGCAGGTTATGTTACCAAGTATGACCTCCCCCTGTCATACCATACATGGCTGCGTTTAAGCCATTTAAATGATTACCTTCTTCTCTCGTCTCTACAGTTATAATTAGGCTTGGAGCCTGGTGTGGGGGGGGGGCGATTGCACCCCCTGAGAGGCAGTTTGACCCCATAGGGGCCTCTCGGGAGGGTGGGGTCGCCGGGCCCTGCCCGCTGGGAAGTTCCCCCGACATGTCTTTAGGGGGGCTCATTGCCCCAGGGCTGGTCAAACAGCCCTGCCGGAGGATGGAGAGGGTTGATTTTCTTGCCCCTCTTTTTTGGATACTCCATAGAGTTATTGGGGGTAGGATTTAGAGGATCTTGCTTCAGGACTTGGAATGTAATGTTATTGTCACTAAAGTTGTCTCACTGTTGATGACACTCTCTTTTGATTGCTTGTTATCATTTTTAAAAAATCTCTCAATAAAAACTATTGAAATTAAAATGACGGCCTTAAGCAAATGTACTTGATTTAAGATGTTCGTCCACCTGAAACTCAATGGAGGCTTAGAGTGTGTCCAAAGCCAATTTATTTATTTTAAAACAAAATATAGTGCAGCGCAACCAAAAAGCAATACTTTAAGTTCACATATTATAAAATTCCACCGTTTTGAAACTTTCAGTGACAGTTCTCAATATCCTCTAAAGGTTGACCTCACTACAGAGTCATACACGCCTGGTATTATCTCTCTCAGTATACCTTGGGAAAACAAATCCACGTCCTAGTGCCCCAGGGCAGCTCAGACCTTCTCCCGAAGGCTGAAGAAGCTCATCAGAGAGTGCAACACGTACAGATGTGAGGTGCCGCCATTCAGGAAGTTTTTCTCAGTTTACATTAAAGTTGATGATATGCATGTTTTACACATTTCTATGTGCATATTTTAATCCCAGAGTTAAGTTTTAAATAAACGTTATTAGCAGAGAGCACTATGGTTTGCATTTGTCATTATATGACCACACATGACAGAATGAGATCCAGGGAAGAAGTCTGGGCTGCCCAGGGGCACTAGTGTGATGGACGTGAAAATAAAATGAATATTTTACTAGTGTTAGAATCACTTAAATGTTGCTTTTCTTATATTCTTATATATTGTTTTTATATTCCTTATACTGTTTATTTGTTTCATACGCATTATGCATATGTATGTATGGGAATGATCAATACTGCTTATTTTCCTTGATAAGATTTATCAGATATTGTTTTAAAGTTATGAACCCAGCATTGAAAATATGAAGAAGCAGATATTACATTGTAAAAGTTACCACTTGAAATGGAGTAACAAAAAGGACATGTTATTAAGAGCAGATGTCGTCCCCCCACTCTCCACTCTAAGCTCTCACTCCCAAGCCACCCCTCCCTTCTAGATTCCTCAGTTGTGACAGGAAAAGCCTTCCCCTCCCCCTTCTTTTCACTGATCTCATGAAAGCTTGTGTGACGCTTGGAAGGAAACGTGCAGAGCTGAATTAACTTTTTTTTTTTTTGTAAAATCCTTTTTTTGATTTTGACAATATACACAACAAAACAACAAAAAAGAAAAAGAAAAAGGCAGTCGACCCAGCAAAATACTGGGCCGGTGAGAGGCCAACATGGCCTAATTGCACAACCCGTAATTAAAATAAACAACCTAACCCTCCCCCCTCCCACCCCTTTGCTCAGCTCCCTCCCATGAAACCACCGGAAAATCGCCAGATGCCCCGCCTCCCATTCCTCCCCAGGATTCAAACACGTCACCCCACATCAACCGACCCTACCCATTATCTGAAGTTATGAGGAGCCCCATCCGCCATCAGGCCTTATCCAACAGTCAGGTCAGAGTTATACCAAGCCTGCCATACCTTGTCAAATTTTTTTCCACAACCCCTGGAAAGGTATCTGAATTAACTTTTTTACATTGGATGATGTGGGCAGCATGCCCAAACATGGACTTCCATCTCCTTGCTCCCATGGCCCCTGCCATCGTCTGAAATCAAGATGGCTCCTGGACTTTAGCAATATGTGCCATGTGTTACAGAATCACAGAGGGGGTGGGTGAGTGGGAGGGTAATAAGGAGCTGGAATGTATAATGTGAACCTATCAAATGTGCTTGTGTGTGTGATGTCATATTGTTTATAAAAAGACCAATAAATGGGTTTGGCCTCTCTGTTGGAACCGAGCTAAGGAGGTGAGCACGTGAATCTTTTTTGTCTGTAGATTGCATTGTCTCACCCATAGTAATTTGAAATCAGCCGCAGAAATGGGTAACCCTGAGATTGTATCAGGAAATCAATTAATTAATGAGTCCTCATCACTAGGAGGAGGATTTGTGTTCCCGAGAAATACAACACCAGGCGTGTGTGACTCTGTAGAAGGTCAACTTTTGTAGGCGAGCAGGCATTCCAGCTAGAGGTGGTAGTCACTGGATATTAAAGTGGTTGTAAACTGTTTAAAAACAAGTTTATGCTACAGGTAAGCCTATATTAAGGCTGTAACTACCCATGATATCTCCTAAACCTGCACGGTTTAGGAGATATCCCCTGCATGTGCCGTTGTAATCGCGGGAGTGACATCATTGCGGCTCCGGTCAATCACAGTGCTGGAGCAGCGATACCTGGAAGTAAGCCCCAGACGACAGGCGCCCAGAGGTGGAGAAGAGAACCGCTGCGGGGGCTTCAATCTGATGCAAGCGATACATAATGAGCTAGTATGCTATGCATATTAGCTCATTATGCCTGTGTCTTTTTTATTTTTCCCCATTTGGGTTTACTTCCTCTTTAAGAACTGTCACTGAAAGTTGCACAACGGTGGAATTTTATAATGTGTGGACTTGATTTATTGCTTTTTGGTTGCGCTACACTATATTTTGTTTGCAAATATTTTATTGGAGAGTCACATGTGGATACACAGAGGTGTTGTCAGCAATTACGTTAAGCCCATTAGTAGGCCAATTACACTGAATACTTATTTTATTGATTCACATTTTTATATTGCGCTGATTATATATTTTTCCTAATTTAATTTTGTTTTTAGAAAATCTTTACAAATCTTCACTCAAATACCAGTTGCAATAACTACATAGCTGGTGCAACAAAAAGGTCCCCTTTCTTAGGTTGACACCTTGATAAACGGGAACATAGGGTCTGTAAAATGTCAGTGTTTTACACTTTGTTGCACAAATACATGCCATCTTTTGGATTTTTACAGCATCTCTGTTGGCCATGCACTGTCATCAAAGCCGGAGATAGCTCCTTGCTCAGGTTTTTTATTTATTTAATTTTTTTCTCAAACAAAGGTTTTTATTGAGCATATGTAAAAAACAAGTTTTTTTATTTCTGGCTGTCTGTTTTATATTTTACTGATCAGAAGACTCAACCTTTCTATTTGACAGGTAACCTCTGTCATCGAAAATGAGGGAAAATCCAAAGTTGCATGGTCCCCAGAACAGGAAAAGAGGGGACATTTGTTCCAACGGCAGATAGATAGACAAAACGTGAGACAGTGAAAGTATGTCCCACACTAAGAGGGACATAAAAAAACTGGATTCTAAAACACTCATCCCCCATTAGCCTTTTGTTTTAGGACTTAACCCCCCCCCCCCTCATGCCCCCAGAAGCTGACCTAGAGCTTTCACCGGCATTACCACCCATACCATCTCAGTTTCTTTCTTTGGCAATGCTATGATATATTTGGTCCTACCAATAAAGCTTATTCAAACTAAAATTTAATAAAGCAGTGATGGCGACCCTTGGCACCCCAGATGTTTTGGAACTACATTTCCAATGATACTCATGCACTCTGCAGTGTAGTGGCGCATCATGGGGAATGTAGTTCCAAAACATCTGGGGTGCCAAGTTCACCATCACTGGAATAGAGCAACAGAGAAAGAAAGAAAAAAACATAAGAGAAATGAAGACCTTCCTAATGGGACATAGAAGCCTTCCAATCATCTATAGTAGTCTCCAAACTGCGGCCCTTTGCTTATTTTTATACGGGCCTTGGGGTGCCATTTTATTTACGGACATCAATGAAAAGCACAATTCCTTCCGATGACACCAATGATGGGGGATGGTTTACTCCCACTGATGCTGGGACATTTTGTACTCCCAATGGCCACAGTCCGGTCCCCTAAAGTTTGAAGGACAGTAAACTGGCCCTTTGTTTAGAAAGTTTTAAAATGCTCTAATCTGATTTTTGTTTTCTTCGCTTGAAGATTTGGATACATATAAAAGCACAAAATTAAATCCCAACTACAAGCATTCCATACCTTGACTTATTCTACTTTTAAACCGGTATTTATAACCATTTTACACAAACAATACATGGGACTTATTTATGGAAGCTGTTGCCCTCAGTGAGCTGTTTTTTTTAGGCCAGTGTGCTTTAAAGCGGCGTTCCAGCTGTAAAAAATTTTATATATATATATATATATATATATATATATATATATATATATATATATATATATATATATATATATATATATATATATATATATATTTTTTTTTTAAGTCAGCAGCTACAAACACTGTAGCTGCTGACTTTTAATAATCACACTTACCTGTCCAGGGTGCCCGCGATGTCTACCGCCTGAGGCCGAACCGTCCATCGGATTGGGTCCCATCACCGCCATTCAAAGTAAGGAAGGCAGTGGAGCCTTGCGGCTTCACTGCCTGTTTCCCACTGTGCATGCACAAGTCGCGTGGCGCTTTGTGAATGGCCAGCTGTCTTCTAAGAGAGACACAGGTCCCAGAAGACAGCGCGAGGAAGAGAAGACTGAAGATTACCGCGGAATAGGAAGTGGCAGACTAGGATGATCTGCCTAGCAACAGCCGTTTCTGGTAAGTATAAAAATGTTTTTTATTTTTATTTCATTTTTTTATTTTATTTTTAACCTTTTTGTCCAATTTTTTTTTTTTTTTTTTTTTTTTTTTTAGGGTGGACCTCCGCTTTAAATCTCTCCAAGATGGCGAAGGCACAATCTATCTTTTCCCATGGCTTTGGGGTTTTCCCTGCTTTACCTTTACCAACTGCCTTCTCTCTCCAAAACATAGATCAAGCACTACAATATGCCAGATACAAGAGATTAGTTCATCCCCTCTGGCTTAAATCAAAAACTGCAATAATTTTTTGATAGTCTAACTATTTTAATAATCCAAATCTCTGCTTGCTATAGTAAGGATCTTCATGACTGCTCCCCCTTGTACCTATTAAGAACATGCAGGTCTCCAAAACCATCCAGTCATAGACAAATCTTGGGCTGTGCCAATATGTCCTACCAAAGCTTGCGCGCCGTTTCCTGCCAGTTCCTATTAGGAACTGATACTTCCCATAATAATGACTTTGCTCATCAGAACGGCCTAGGTTTTGACCACAACAGCAATGTTGGTCTTTTAAGAAGTTTAAGTGGTCCTTTATTGGGGCTTACTAACTTTTTAGGATTACCTGCATGGTTGTCTAAATCTTGCACTTTCATGGGCAGTGGATAAAAACCTGAGGTCAACTAAGGCTGCACATGAAATAGATAAAAAATATAAATAAATAAAAAGAAAAAAAAAACATTCTGGGAAAAAGTTGTGACTGAGCCAGTAGTAATAAAAACAGGATATCTGCTGCCAGAGCTGAATAGAGCCGAGCTTATGCTGCATACAGTATGTGTGTCAGGGGGTAGACACTAACAGTTCTCACTTTTTAAGCCTCCCATGCCCTAGCTAAGCATAAGTAGAGAGGGAAACGTAGCATTAAAAAAAAAAAATAAAAAAAAAAAACACAACAACACACAGTACTCCTGGGACCCACTCCAGTGTGTTAGTTTTTACAGCTAGTAAATGGTTCATTGAGCTCTTCTGATGTGGTCTATTAAAAAGCAGTAAAATAAAATATTGCAGCAAAGGGAAACCGCTTAACCGTTTTCACCAAACTTTCATTCCATCACCTCAGCTCTGATGACCTTTTACTTTGCTACAACCCTTTGATGCGTGTTGCCCAATAGTATCACACAATTTGATAGCTGTGAAAACTACATTCGGCAGCCTTGGAACCAGTGGTGGTGCGTCCATAGAGGGCGCAGGAGCGCCGCCCCCTCTCTCTTCTGCACCACCACTGAAATACAATACATAGATTCATGCATTGCATGAATCTATGTATTGTTGCTGCCGGCCATCTGAATAACGGCAGCTGGTTGGCTTAGGAAGTGCCTGAGGGCTGTAATCTGCTTTCTAATAGTTAACCAGGGGGCGCACAGGGGGTGCGTTCCCTGGCTAACACTGACAGGCGTCTTAGCCAATCAGGTTACCGGTAACCTGATTGGCTGAAGCGTCATCAAGGACGGGAGAAGACATCGAGGAACGGTGGAAGGAGGATGGCTGACCCCTGAAAGGTAAGTGCCGGGCAGGGGGGGGGGGGGGGCAATGTGGCAGAATTTTACAGGGCACAGTGGCTGCTTGGAACTCAAATCCCCAGCAACACTATCCTAGGCCTTTTAAACCTACTCCAAATTTAGTGTGGTCAGATCCGGATTTACTGCCAGTCTTTCGTGGCACGCTTATGGCCATTGCCAGTGTCTTGCGGTGCGCTTATAGCCACTGCCAGTCTCTCATAGTGCACAGATGAACTCTAGCATTCTCTCACAGCATACCAATGGCATCTAGCAATCTTACAGTGTACAGATGTCAGAGATAGCAGCCTCTTCACAGTACACCAATGACCCGTAGCAGTCTCTCACAGCTGGCCAATACCCTATAGCAGTCTCTCAACATGCAGATGGCCTCAGCAGTCACTCTCAGTGCATAGACTATAGATGGCCACTAGAAGTATCTCAGTGTGTCAAACGCAAATTTTATCAGTAAAACATTTCTCTATATCAGTATATTTTTTGAGCAGTAGGAGATTGTGCCATTAAGTATAGCCAGTCAGCTCTGACATTCCCCAGAGTCAATCCTCACCTTTCGGGGCTTGCTCACGGTTCTGTTCTGCTTGTTTATTGATTCGGTTTTGTTCTGGTTCAGGAGAATCTGGAGTTTCTAACTCATCATCGGTTTCATCATCACTGTATGGGACAACTTCATCATTTGGGGCCTGTGAATCCTCTTCACACGTTGTATCATCATAATCTGTGTCCATGATGTCTGCAACCTGTTAAGAAAAGAACAGTGTTGAGCCAACATAAAACATTTAAAGCCCAAATCCTGAAAATTTTAAATTAAATGCAAGGGCAGATTTTTGTGTGTTCCTGGACCAACTGTGTGTCTGGAATGGCTGGTTTAAAGCACAGATCCAGCCATTTACTCCAAACTTTGATGTACCAGTAGCATGTATGTGTTGTCCATTTAGCCATTGTCAGAGAAGTACATGGAAAACTGTGCTTCTATCAGGTTAATGGTGGATCCAGCAGACGCATGGTTGGCTTAGGGGCATTAATGAACGATCTGTAGGTCCAGCCATTCTTCTTACATAAGATACATAAACTACTCAGCCATAACATTATGACCACCCACCAGAATACCCAATATTGTGTAGGTCCCCCTTTTGCCACCAAGACAGCCCTGACCCATAAAAGGCATGGACTCCAGTAGACCTCTAAAAAGGTATGTTGTGGTATCTGGCACTAAGCTGTCAGTAGCAGATCATTTAATTCAAACTGCCTTCTCCGGCTTTCCTTCTTCCTATAGTGCATTGTCTTCCCCTGCAACAAGCACCCAACCAATCACATGTGCAGGTCAGCATGACCAGTCTGTTACTGCATAGATATACAACATGCATGCACTGTTTGGAAACCTTTCTGTAAGAACCAGCCTCAACTTTTTCAGCAATTTGAGCTACAGTAGCTCTTCCATTGGATCAGACTACATGGGCCAGCCTTCAATCTCCCCATGAACCAATGAGCCTTGGCCGTCCATGACCGTGTAGTCAGTTCACCGGTTTTCCTTTCTTTGATCACTTTTGCTTGGTCTTGACTACTGCAGACCAGAAACATCCCACAAGAGCTGCAGTTTTAGAGTTGCTCTGACCTAGTTGTATAGCCATTACAACCAGGCCCTTGTCAAAGTTGCTCAAAGCACTATACTTGAAAGACACCATTTAAAAGTGTGAACCAAAAACGGTCAGAGTTCCAAACTACAGAACCACACTTCTCATGGCTGCCTTGCCGTGGCAATGTATGCAACATAATCCTCTGTTTTTGATGGTACAACCGTTTAAATGGGTTTTAGTTACAACTAGCTTAAGAGTGTGCTAGGGGAGATCTGTAATGCTTTGCAATGCACTCTCAACCAATGGCAGAGAGCGTTGATCGGAGTGTTCTGGCAGGGGGACCGTCCCCCTGTCAGAACACAACAGCTCAGTGGGGGATATCACTGAACTAACCTTGCATGGTTAACAGAAGCTCAGACCAGAGCTGACAGTTTTTGTCCCCCCCCCCCCCCATTCAACCCGCGTGTGCTACCTGCTTTAGACATTTAGCTCCCTAGCTCTTGTTGTCTCCTCCCACACTCGCCTCCAGGGCTTTTCCAGAACCTCTCCCATCCTCAAACTCATTACCACAGTAGGTCTGGTCAGCTCCTAACCGGCTTTAGGTGATGCTAGAAAACCTATTTATTCAGGGAGGCTCCACCTAGAACTGTACTTGAGTCACCTCCATCAGATCAGACCTCCCTTTAGATTGAAAACTCCATAAGCTGGGTACTCCTATTCCTTCTGTATTAACCTATATTGTAATTGCACTAACCCACCTTATATTGTAAAGTGCTGCTTAAACTGTTGGTGCTATATAAATCCATAATAATAATAATAATAATAATAATAATAAATGGACAAGCTTTAAAAAGGACATATGTACTAAAGTTGGCCATATACCAGCAGAAAAAAAAAATGATATTATATATACCGTATTTTTCGCTCTGGCATATAAGACGCACCCAGTTTTAAAGGAGGAAAATCTAGAAAAAAAAAAGATTCTGAACCAAATACTGTAGTAAAATATTTGCCCCCCACTGGTCATCACCATCACACCACCCCAACATTAGCCCAGTAACATTAGCCCAGTAACATTAGCCCAGTAACATTAGCCCAGTAACATTAGCTTAGCCCAGTAACATTAGCCCAGTAACATTAGCCCAGCCCCCTAATAGCCAGTCCAAGACACCTCACTGTTCCTCCGATGCGCGCTCTGTTAGGATCCGTGCGCAGAGGGGTGATGACGTCAGTGCGCACCGCCGCCGGGTGTACCAAGATGGAGGACGGGCTCCGGAGCTAGGCCAAAGCCGCGGTCTTTCCTAAGGCCGCGGCGGCGTTCTGTTCCCGTTCGGATCGCCGATCGGACAGGTAAACTTGTCTATTCGCCATATAAGACGCACCAACTTTTCCCCCCCAGTTCTGGGGAAGAAAAAGTGCGTCTTATACGGCAAAAAATACGGTAGCTTTTGAAATGGTTGTTCAATTATTTTATTTAAAAAGGGTCCAATTGGCAATAATTTTGGAATGTAGTGTAGAGGTAAACCAGTGGAGAAGGATGCAGTGAAGAATGTAATTACTGCAATATAATTTAAGATTTTCATACAAAATTCCATGATCATGTGAAATGCTCCAATGAAAGATTTTCTTCTTTTTTCATTTCTATTTGAACCAATTTCTACCCACGTTTGTGATCGCATAACATAATCCCAAAGGCAAACATCTAGGGCCATTTTCAGATCCATCCAGAAACATATATGGAAAAAAGGAGGAGATCTATTTGAACACTACAGTGGAAAAATAAGAAAGGGAAAAAAGCTTTGTTTGGTTGAACAATGGACACTTGCACACTCCCTGAGCAATTGTAAAGGAGGACTTTTCATAAAATGAAAAGAGTAGAGCCTTGAGTAAATAATTTAGCAGATTAAATATTAACTTGAGTCATATACTCTATTGTACAAGGCTCTTTAAACCAGCAATCTGGAGATACTATGCACAGACAATCGGTACTGAATGAAAAAATAATCAGTCTCCACAGACCCAGTCAAAACAAGAGCCACACTACAATGCTGGACGCACAAAGGCTTGCGCTATGACAAAAAGGGGGCAAAATCATTTCAAGGGTGGGGGAAGGGATGGCAAAGGACCCATGACGTCTCCACTCCTAAGAACAAGAAATTCAAGACCAAGTCAGCACAATAGTGATTATACTTCATTCTAAGCAACTTTGACAGCGCACACAATTCCCTACAGATTACATTACAAACCTGAAATCTCAGTATTGGGAACATTTGTTTTTATAGTCTGGTCAAACATGAACTTTAAGGCCTCATGCACAATTCAGCCATAAAAAAAAGTCCTGTTTTACTGGTATTTGAGTTTTTTTTTTGGAATCTAAACGCCCCTCCATGTTAACCTTCGTGTTCATGCACACAGAGGGCTAGATTCAGATAGAATGGTCCATCTTTCCGCCCGGCGTAACGTATCTCAGATACATTACGCCGCCGTAATTTAGGGCACAAGTTCTGTATTCAGAAACAACTTGCACTCTTAGTTACGGCGGCGTAACGTATCTGTGTCGGCGTAAGCCCGCCTAATTCAAATGTGGATGATGTGGGCGTGTTTTATGTATATTAACTGTGACCCCGCATATTTGACGTTTTTTACAAATGGTGAATGCGCCGTTCGTGAAAAAATCCCAGTGTGCATGCTCGAAATTCCGCCGCAAATCGTCATTGCTTTCGACGTGAACGTAAATTACGTCCAGCCCTATTCGCGAACGACTTACGCAAACGGCGTAAAATTTTCAAAACTCGACGCGAGAACGACGGCCATACTTAACATAGGCTACGCCTCATATAGCAGGGGTAACTATACGCCAAAAAAAGGCCAACGTAAAAAAAATGCGCCGGACGTACGTTTCTGAATCGGCGTATCTAGCTCATTTGCATATTCCTTGCGTAAATATACGGAAGCGCTACCTAGCGGCCAGCGTAAATATGCAGCCTAAGATACGACGGTGTAAGACACTTACGCCGGTCGGATCTTAGGGAAATCTATGAGTAACTGATTCTAGTGAATCAGGCGCATAGATACGACGGCCCGCACTCAGAGATACGATGGCGTATCCGGAGATACGCCGTTGTATCTCCTTTCTGAATCCGGGCCAGAGTTTGGAGCATTTAGAGGCAAAAAAACAAACAAACATGGGTTATATGAACGTGTGATGCAACTCCAATCAAGTTCAAAAGCACCCAAACTTAGCCAGAGCACCACTTTAGGTGGGAGTATTGGTGCACTAAAGAATCATCAGCACATTGTGATGCCTTGGCTGGAGCTGGGCAAATCAATGATCCTATCCATCCTATAATTCCTCTTAGGGATGAAAAACAAAAATTTGTAGTTCAAATCTTAATCTTAGAACAAAATCTTAATTTTAGAAGCTCCTTATGGATTGGGGCTGGAAACTTGAAGACTCCAAAGAGCATTGGGTAGGATGGAGTCTTCATTCTTGTGCCCAGGTTTTCCAAAAATTCTGTAGGTTGTGTGTGTCCAGGTGCACACACTCATTATAAAGTCAGAGCTGAGCATAGCTCAGGGGAGGTGGAGTAGGAGTTGGAGCAGGTGCTGCAGCCAAGGAAGGAAGGAAGTGTGCTCCTGTTTAGGAACCAAGGCATTACCCTTGAGATGGCACTCCATGTGGTACAGGTTCCAGCTCTGTGGATAGCAGTGTTAATTTTGGCAGCAAATTTCGATTTGGTTTTAGTCTTATGCTGCGTACACATGCTCGGAATTTCCGACAACAAATGTTCAATGGGAGCTTGTCGTCGGAAATTCCGACCGTGTGTAGGCTCCATCGGACATCTTCTGACGGAATTTAAGACAACAAAAATTTGAGAGCTGGTTCTCAAATTTTCCGACAACAAAATCCGTGTGTAGCCAATTCTGATGCACAAAATTCCACGCATGCTCTGAATCAAGTACGAGACCGGAGCGCCCGGTCTGGTAAAACTAGCATTCGTAATGGAGATAGCACATTCGTCACGCTGTAACGGACTGAAAAGCACGAGGCTGAAAAGCGCGAATAGTCTCTCGCCAAACCTCTACCAACATGACTGGTATTGAACTTCCCTTTAATAGTGCCGTCATACGTGTTGTACGTGACTGCGTTCTTGCCATTTGGAATTTCCGACAACATTTGTGCGACCGTGTGTATGCAAGACAAGACAAGTTTGAGCCAACATCCGTCGGGAAAAAATACATGGTTTTGTTGTCGGAATGTCCGATCGTCTGTACGCGGCATTAGTCTTAGGACTAAAATGGCATTTTAGTTTTAGTCCCATTTTAGTCTTCTGCAATTGTTTTAGTCGTATTTAGTAGACATACCACTAGATTCAGAAAGAGTTAGGCCGGCGTATCAGTAGATATGCCGACCTAACTCAGAATCTACGCTGTCCTAAGTTTAAGTGTATTCTCAAACTGAGATACACTTAAACCTAGCTAAGATACGACGGCCTGCGGCGTCGTGTCTTAGGGTGCAATATTTAGGCTGGCCGCTAGGTGGCGCTTCCATTGAGTTCGGCGTAGAATATGTAAATCACTAGATAAGCCCATTCACGAACGTACGTCCGCCCGTCGCAGTAAAGATACGCCGTTTACGTAAGGCATTTTCAGGTGTAAAGTTATTCCATCAAATAGCTAGTCAATGTTAAGTATGGCCGTCGTTCCCGCGTTGAAATTTGAAAATTTTACGTTGTTTGCGTAAGTCGTCCGTGAATAGGGCTGGACGTAATTTACGTCCACGTCGAAACCAATACGTCCTTGCGGCGTACTTTGGCGCAATGCACACTGGGATATGTACACGGACGGCGCAAAAACGTCAATCACGTCGGGTCACGAGTAATTAACATAAAACACGCCCCACCATCCTCATTTGAATTAGGCGCGCTTACGCCGGCCACATTTACTCTACGCCGCCATAAGTTAGGAGGCAAGTACTTTGTGAATACTGTACTTATCTAACTTACGGCGGCGTAGCGTAAATACGATACGCTATGCCGCCTTAAAGATGCGGCGCTCATACTGAATCTAGCTATAAAGCATCAGTACATTTTAGTCGACTAAAACGAATTTTAGTCCTCTAAAATTTAATGGGTGTAATTAAATTGTAATGCATTAGTGAACATTTCTCTACAATTTCCAAACTCATTATTTACTGCTGGAGTGAAAAATCTCATATATTATTATTTATGGTATTGAGGTATGAACATGCACTATAGACCAGTGTTCATTTTGAAGTCAAATTTCAATTTAGTTTTAGTCTTCGTCTTTTGACTAAAGTGGTATTTTAGTTGCATTTTAGTCATCTCAATTGTTTTAGTCGTATTTTAGTCTACTAAAATAATATTCATTTAGTCGACGAAATTAACACTGGAGGACAGAGAGTCGGGCCAGCTGAGAGAGTCCTAGGGACCAGAAGGTGTGAAAAAGCCTGAAGTTTCAGGAGAAGCCCTTCCTAGAGGCCAGGAGTGCAGCATGGTACTGAGTGAGCCTTGAGAGCCAGGTGGCTCGGCAGAACACAACATACAGGGATATGGGAAATAATTATAGACACTGACACATGTGCACCTACACAGGTTGAACTAAATGCACCATTGTCTTTATTCAACCTTACCTACTAACTATTTGTATTTCTGCTGGAGAACACCTGTATGGGAAATCCATGTGAGTGTACGAACTTTCATTTTGTTATTTTTAACCACTTCCATACAGGGCACTTATACACCTTCCCGCCCAGACCAATTTTTAGCTTTCAGCACTGTTGCACTTTGAATGACAATTGCGCGGTCATGCTACACTGTACCCAAACAAAATTTTTTTCATTTTGTACCCACAAATAGAGCTTTATTTTGGTGGTATTTGATCACCTCTGGGATATTAATTTTCTGCAAAATGTTAGAAAACATAAATGTTAGAAAACATTGTAAATAAGTACGTTTTCTCCTTCACTGATGGGCACTGATGGTACTGCACTGACAAGTCGGCACTGATGGGCACCGATGTGGTGGCATTGATGGGCACTAATATGCGGCACTGATGGGCGGCACGGATGGGCACTGATAGGTGGCACGGATGGGCACTATTGTATGTGTTGTACCAATGGATGCCAATCAGTGCCAAACAATGCCTGCCAATCAGTGATGCCTATTGTGGGCACTGATTGGCATCCATTTTTTGTGTCCTTCTCATCCCTGGTGGTCTAGGGTGGCATCTTTTTTTTATCCCTGGTGGTCTATATGGCCATCCCTGGTGGTCCAGTGGGCATCCCTGGTGGTCCAGTGGGCATCCTCGGGGGGGGGGGGGGGCTGTGCTGATAATCAATCAGCACAAACCCCCCCTGTCACCCCTACCGGCTTTTCCCATTTACATCGTGATCAGCCGTGATTGGACACGGCTGATCACGTGGTAAAGAGTCTCCGTGAGAGACTCTTTACCTTGATCGGTGTTGCGGGGTGTCAGACTGACACCCTGCAACAACGATCGCCGCGATGCGCGCCCCCGGGGGCGCGCAGTGGCTCAGAATCCTGAGGACGTCATATGACGTCCAGTCAGGATTCTACAACCACTTTGCTGACGTCAATATGTCATTGGTGGGTGGCAAGTGGTTAATAAAAGTAGGCTACCACACCCCAAGGCCCTTTTCACGCGGGGCACATCCGCTCAGCAGTCTCCACTAGCTCAGCTGGCATTGCTCCGTTGATCCCCATTGAGAAGGCAAATGACAGGTCCATCTCTGCTCACTGTGCAGGGACGGACATGTCAGATACTCGCTGTTCTCTATGGGAGTATCGGATGAAAACGGACAGCATGTCCATCTGATCTGATCCGCTGGACAGATGGTAAACGTATTGCCATCTGTTTTGAGCGATACTTGTCGGATCGGATGGCAGGCGGGTGTCAGCGGACACATCTCAGCTGACATCCACCTGCCCATAAATAGGTGGCCTGCTCAGATCCGCCTGAAAAACAGACAGGTCAATCTTTGCAGGCCGATCGTGTGAAAGGGGTCTAAAACTGAAGTTCCTGTTTGTTGGTACCTCAGTTAAAAAAATTGCATCCCCCCATATTACAGGATTGAATAATAATAAATTAGAACATTTTTGTGGGGTTTCAATATTGTTAGAGCACTTTTTAAATTTGTTACCACTGTTTGTGATGATTTGATTTAATATTTCTCTACAGAAGTGTTACATTATTGTATCAAGAGGGCTTGAACACTTTAGTGTAGCAATGAATTTGAGGGTTTGTCATTTATGTACAGTTTTAAGGATTAAGCACAGAATATTTAAAATGTTATTGACATACAAATATGCGTAATCTACCAGGGATGGATTGTAGGTTTACATAGAAAGCACTGGTGGGCTGAGTCATGGTAAAATTATTTCTCTGGCAAACAGGAACGCATACATTCCCAGGACCTGTCTCACAAGAACATAATGAGCGGACTAAAAAAAAGAATTGTACAAGAAAGAAAAAAAGAAAAAACACCCAACACCTCCACCTCAATCATTATAGTATTACAAACATAAAGCCCCTATAATTGCTAATTGCAGGTCGCACATGGCTTCATGAATATACTGAAAACATTTTATAAACCTTCAAGAAGAAAAAAAAAAGAAAAAAAAAAACTACTTCCGTTTATTGTACAGTTCTTCCAGAAAGGTCATCATCATAAAAAAAAAAAAAAATATATATATAATAATAATAATATAATAATAATAATAATATATATATATTTATTATTATATATTATTATTATATTATTATTATTGTCAAGATTAGGATGACAGGTGTGTTTAAAGTGGTTCTAGCAAATTTAGAAGTTCATGCCAAGTGCATACAAGATGTTGGCTCACTGATCACGAGGAGACTATTAACATCTCTGGGCAAAAGTTACCCAACTGTAGCTAAAAAATAAATAAAAAATCAGTCTTTATTACAAAAGAGCTGTACTGTTGATGTAGACTATGACATCTCAGGAATGTATTTACTATAAAAAAAAAAAAAAACACATAAACATCTTATCTAGCGCAAGGCAAACAAAGCATTTGCCTTGGGCGGCATTTTTTTGGAGGGGGCGGCGCCTGTACCAGGATGATAACTGCAGGCATCACCCCGGTATATTTTTTTTTTTTTAGAGCCGTCGGTCGGCTCTCTTGTAATAAAAATCAAGTGGCTAGTAAGCCGCTCCTCCTCTTGCGGCTCTCCCATTTCACCGGGAGACCCGAGCGACCAGTCGTCACGTCGGCCGCCTGGCTTGATAACCACACAAAGCTGGGATCAGCTCCGATCGGCTGTTCGTAACAGTAAACCGGAAGTGATGACGTGACATTAATTTCCGGTTTACTCGGAAACCGCCGGCACCAGTTTAAGAACACCAATCTTGGCATTTTGAATGTTTTTATGTGCAGAGGAGGGATTTAAGATCTTTTAGACCCCAGATCTCGCCATAAAGAGTATCTGTCACATGGACGTTTACATTTCTTGTGACAGCAATAAAAGTGATAATAAATAATATTATTATAATAATAATATTAAATTATAATAATAATAATAATAATAATAATAATATAATAATAAAGTGCCCCATTCCTCCTATGCTTGCACGCAAAATGCGAAAGCGCGTGTCAGTCTCGCATGCACACAGCGATCGTCCCACACATCAGGTATCACTGCGAACGTCAGGTCATGGGCAGCTTTTCTAACCCAAAACCGCCTCCGGAAATCTAAAGTGGTAACCTGTAAGTGTTTTTAAAGCGTGCCTATGGATAGTAAAACGTTAGTCGTTTGTGGTCGTTGCACAGGCGTGTGCAATTTTAAAGAGGCTGAGGCGGGACAAATTTAGATGGGGTGCACAATTTTAGTCTTGCCTAGGGCAGCACAAAACTAAAATGCACACACACACCCCCCAACATTAGCTTGGGGATGGATGTACAAAAAGCTGTAAACATCCAAGCAGCTCACCAAGTTCAGAGAGAAATAAATATGTAGCAAGAAAACGGCTTGTTTTACATTTCCGACCCACAATGTTAACATTCCTAATAAGACTTTATTGTCATATAAAAACAATGAACTTGCAATTTGCATTCCATGAATGGTGCATTACATAATTAACACAACAAACAATACATGTGACTACTAAAAAAATAAATAAAATAAAAAAAAAACACAAGAAGTCTGTGCTTCATTCAAATAACCATGATTATATTTATATATACACCGTATTTATCAGTGTATACCGCACACTTTTTTGCCCTGAATATCAGGTCAAAATCGTGGGTGCGCGATATACGCCAATACCCGCGCCGAGTTTGAACCACTGGCCGGCATATACCGAGCGCAGTACACTCGGGTATAGTCGGGCAGGCTCGGCTCCTCTCGGGGTCATGTCCTGGACGTACAGGACGTGACCACGATCGAGCGGGGATGACACCGCAGAAGGACGCCGGACCTGACGAGGAGGACACCACCGAAGCCGCAGACGGAGCCGACGAGGCCGCCGATGGACGCCGCGCAAGACACCAAAACTGTAAGTAATAAAATGTTTGTTTTTTTTACAGTTATGCGGGTCCACTTTAGGGGTGCGCGCTATACGCCGGCGGGTGCAATACCCCGATAAACACGGTAGTTATCGATTCCTACTTGGCATCCAGTATGTTGAGCTGTGTTGATCTCAAACACAATGTACGGACACAGCCAATACTATTGCTGTCTATGTGGCCAGTTGGGGTGCATTGGGGTGCAGTGGGGGAAAATGTAGAAACGCTGTGTTTTTTGGGGGGGGTTTTTTGCGGCACAGTGAATAATAGTACTTGGTGTAAATCAGCCTAAACTGTAGGATTAGCGCTACAACTTCAGCTTTCATTTACCTACCCCGTGATCTGCATCATATTTATAGAATACAGGATTTATATAGCAGCATAAATTTGCGTAGCGCAGGGCTTAACAAAACCCAGGCGCCAGGTTGTCATGGTGACAAGGAGTTTCTTCCTGGCGCCTCGGCTACCCCACGAATGCTCAACCACCCCACTATGTATTCCGGGCTCTGCTTGCCCATCTGCAGGCCGGGTACTTGCATAGCAGGTGCCACCGGGTAGAGGGGAGGGAGGAGAGCCGACACACTCCTACTCTCCTCCCCTTCTAGTTGTTGACCCAGAAGTGAATTGTGATGTCACCCCTGGGTCCCTGTTGACAGTTTCCCCGACCATTGACACTGGGAAAGAACATAATGCAGTGCAATGCGCATTGCATTACATTAAATGGAGAACAGGGGAGACCCTGGGTGTCTCATTAAAGAAAACCTGTCACCAAAAAAAATCATCACAGGACATTTATGTAAAGAATTTTTTTTATTTGATTTTTTTAATTGTACTTGCACCCAAGCACATAAAATCGCCCACCAAAAATTTAGGCCCCCCACATATACACCCAAACGCATCCGGTGGGCCGCCTATGCCTGAAAATGTTGATTGCGATACACCTTAAATATTGCTGTGAGAGCAATCATTCCAGCACTCCTTCGCAACACTTAACTGAAGACCTATAGGGGCCTATTAAAGCATTGCCTATGGAAAATATAGGGTACTGACATGTTGGGTATCCATTTATTCAGTGCAAAAATCGGGCTCTTATATTTTACCCAAAAATATTGGGTAATTGATTTAGCCTTTGTGCCCCTAAATTAAACTTTGAATGGGTTTTTTTTTTTTTTTTTAAACTGAACTTTTGTGTTTCCTAGACCTTGGCGGAAATATCATGACACATAAAAATTGTAACTACCAACATTTTATTCTCTAGGGTGTCTGCTTTTAGAAAATATATGTTTGGGGGTTTTATGCAAAAAAAAAAAAAAACACTTTAAATAAGTAACAAGCTCCTGGGAGCTTTTGTCATTGCGGAGGTCTGATGCGAGTTATCACGGGATTTAGAAAGAACTTGCTTAAATCCTAAATCCTGCGATAACTCGCGGCAGAGTTATCGCAGGCAGAAGCAGCCAGTAACATAAAGCAGGGCCGATCAGAGGGTCACGGGCGCCTGGGTGCAGAAATATTTCTGGCGCCCCCACATGGGCGTCGTCATTTTACTAACTCCTCCCCTTTACAAATGTTTCTATGGCAATGACTCAACCACAGAGATGCTCCCCCCACAAAGTCTTCATTAATCTGGGATCCTTACATGATCTCTTAACAATAAACAAAATACAGGAAGAGAAGCAGAGTACTTTATTGGGACCTGGACGGGGGCCTCTGTGATGGACACACAGAGGGCTTCTGTTAGAGTCTGTTAAATGTTCGGCGCCCCCACCTCTGCAGGCGCCTGGGTGCAATGCACCCTGCCTAGGATCGGCCCTGAAATAAAGGATTACTAAGGTACAGTGGATCAAAAAAAAAAAAACAACAACATGCGTTTTAGTAATTATGCATATGAGAGAGTATCACTTTTTTTTGGTGGGGGAGTGGATATTGGGTGGGGAGTTCCCAAACTTTTTTCCCCTAGGACTTGACCCCTGGTCACAATCATACTATGGTCATTACCATTAGTTGGCTTTTATATGGCAGTCTCTTTGGTGATCTTCTGGTACCCCAGAGACAGAACAGTTTTTGGAGCAGGTCATCCTCCTGGCACACACGCCTTTACACCGTTTCCTTTCTAAGGTGCCATTATGGAAGGTGGTAAATCACAGTTGTGCAAGACTTAATGAAAGCCTCTGGGACTGGCCACTGCTCAAGTAACGTTGCGTTTTATACAGTAGCATACCCCCCTGAGAACAGAGTTCTAATCACTTCCATCACTGCTCTCTTTAATGAAGACCCTAGGGACCTTGCAGGTAAATGTGACTCAGGGCTAGACCAGAGGGCAACCTATTTTTTTTTCCCTTCCTCATCTATGCAGCCACTTCCCTCTACATGCATTTTAGCAATGTCTGCACAAAGAGGTGAGATTGCTGCACAAAAAGATTTAAGATGTGAAAAGTTACATCAAACAAATGGTATACGTGGTGACGTTTCGGGCTGGTACAGATAACGCCCTTCTTCAAAACCACATACCTACAAAATGACCACATACATAGGCCAATATATAGCTCATCAATACTTTAAATCATTAAGACCAGCTGGAATCAATTGGCAATAGAGTATACAACATTCCTTATCATTATATGTCAATCAATTCAAAAGGCTGGAATGACTTTAGGCAACAGGTACATTGTATCACTAGGTAAAGATATGATCGATCAGATAGTTCATCTAAAGAGCAAAATATATATATATATATATATATATATATATATATATATATATATATATATATATATATATATATATATATATATATATATATATATATATATATATATATATATATATATAATAAAAGGGCTGTGGAAATTAAAAGATTAATTCCCTGATTAATTGTTAATTTTTTTTTGATCGGTACTAGTGGTGCAACGGATCGTAAATGATCCGTGATCCGAATAGGTCACCATATGCTGATCGGCACACCACGTGATCCGTGGAGCTCCCCTGCTGCCTCGGCCATAGGAAAGACCACGGCTTCGGCCTAGCTCCCGGAGCGGCGGCCATCTTGGTCCACCCGGCAGCGGCCTAGAGCCGCGCGCTGACGTCATCACCCGGCCTCAACTGCTCATGTTCGGCCGGCTTCTCGGGTAAAACTAAGCACTAATCTTCCTATACAGTGGGGGGAGAGGTCTGTGGATATTACAGTAGGGACTATATACGGTGGTGATCCAAAAAAAAAAAAAAAAAAAAAGTGCGTTATAATTAATCAAAATTGGTCGATTAAAAAAAAAAAAAAAATTATTAAATCTTACACGAAAATTTTAATCAGTAACAGCCCAAATAAATATACACACACACACACACACACACACACACACACACACACACACACACACACACACACACACAGTGTGCGAATAGCTTGTGCGAGATTAGTTGGACCTAATCCAATTTTTATGGGTGGATAGGAGCGAGAACCTGTTTATTTCCTTTTCATTTATTTTCATTTTATTTTATTTGAGCACATGCACACTGTAAAAATTTCAAAAAGGCAATTCAAAAGTACCAAACATTTGACGCCTACATGTCTCCTGATAGAACTCGTACAACCCAGGCTGACAGGAGGTCAATGTCGGAAATGTGTGTGCGCGCATTCCCTTTCTGCTCTCATTTTTACTTTTCCAAGTGGTCATACATGGATCAAAATTTGTCTAATTCAGCAGGGACTGCCTGAATTTTGATCCATATATGGGCATGCTGGTTGTACACAAGTTGATCTGATGTTTTTTTTCCTGAATGATCAGTGCCGCCAGCAACACCAATAATTATATTCTGCCGAAGTGGGAAGCTCCCACAAGTTGAATGAAAAAAAAAAATAATAATAAAGGACTAGCAGTCCTTAAAGGGGACATTCACTCAACAGATCGTCTGAAGTTCTGTGCACGACAACCCTCCTTCACAATATAAACCGACACTTTTTTTTTTAGTCTCAGCCCCACCAACCCACCCTTATTCTCGCCTAGACAAAAATGACAAGTTCTTGCTGTCTCAGCCCTCTTGGGATTCCACATCACCTATCCCAGTAGGCAGCAGGCGTAGAGAGTAACAGTGACTGGTGGGTGGAGCTGTGGTCATCATCGGTGGTCAGCTGCCTGAACCCGACAGCCTGAGGCAAGCAGCTTCTGATGATTGAGGCTGGTTTCACACTGTTACGCCTGAGTCTGCTATCTCTTCTCCTCATACATCATTACTCTCTACCTCAAGTTTTACCGTTTTACCTTGTTGGGTAAATAAAGCACAAGAAAAGACACCTGCTGTGTGGACATTCCATTGCTTGACTCTCATCAACTACCCTAGACGGCGGAGTCACAGAGGTAACATGCCACCCAATCTATAACCAGCGGCTCCTTCTGGGGGGAAGGGGTACATGACATTAGTACCTTAGACTGCAGGAACATGGGGGAGAAGGTACTGCAGGGACCTGTCTAACAGCGTAAAGGAGCGGGCAAGTAGATCTTCTTTGCTATGCCCCATTGCAAGGGATAATTTTTGAGTTTCCCCAGAATTGTACTTTAAAGCGGTGGTTCACCCTAAAAATCAAGTTTCTACCATGAAATCCAGCATACTAGCGCGACCTACAGTATGCCTTCATTTATTTATTTTTGCGCCGTACTCACAGTTTAATCCCGTAGTTAAGTTTCAGACTCCCCGCGGGGAATGGGCGTTCCTATGCAGAGGGGAACATGATTGATGGCCGGCTATGGCGCGTCACACTTCCCGAAAATAGATGGAGTAGGACTCGGCTCTTCACTGCGCTATACGGCGCCTGCGCACAGACTAGGAGCTGACTGCGCAGGCGCCGTGAAGAACCAAGTCCTATTTCGGCCATTTTCGGGAAGAGTGACGCGCCATAGCCGGCCGTCAACCATGTTCCCCTCTGCATAGGAACGCCTACTCCTCGCGGGGAGTCTGAAACTTAACTACGGGATTAAACTGTGAGTATGGCACAAAAAAATAAAATAAAGGCATACTGTAGCTCGCGCTAGTATGCTGGATGGCTTTAAGTAGATATTTCCTAGCATCCAATGTCCCAACGACTCATTGAATTACTGGGACAAAAGTGTGATGGGAAATGCGCTCAATAGACAACTTGGACCCCCCCGCCCATTCTGGGCAAAATCATCACCCCTAGCGCCAAAGTCAAAAGTCTCGGGGTCATCTTTGACTCTCACATGACATTGGACGCACAAATAGGGTCAGTAGTCAGCGGATCTCACCATCTGCTGCGCCTACTACGCAGACTTACTCCTTTTATTCCCAAGGAAGACATAGCGGTCGTGGTGGGAGCTATTGTAAACTCAAGATTGGACTATGCAAATGCCCTTTACCTCGGACTCCCAAAATACCAAATCGCTCGTCTACAAGTCGTTCAAAATACGGCCGCTAGACTTGTGACTGGGAAAAAACCTTGGGAATCAATCTCACCTTCACTGAGAACCCTTCACCAAGCACTCTGTCTAACGCATAGATGTATCTATGGGAACGCTCCCCATTATCTATGCGAAAAAATAAAAGCTCATAATCCCAATCGCGTTCTGCGATCCACCAATCAAAATCTCCTCCAGATACCTAAAGCCAGATACAAGTCCAAAGGAGAAAGGAGATTCGCGGTCCAAGGGCCTAGACTATGGAACGCTTTACCAACCAGCATTCGGTTGGAGGAGAACCACTTGACGTTCAGGAGAAAGATCAAGACTCATCTCTTTTGATACCAAAGGAGACAGGAACAACAAGCGCCCAGAGGCGATTAAGTTCGCATGTGCTGCGCTATATAAGTTTACATTCATTCATTCATTCAGACCACAGCAAAATAAACAGACAAAAGTTCCTTCTCTTACCCACTCCATCCACAGAATAAAAAAAGTTTTGGTTGGAGTTCCATTCTACAGTATCCTTTGTTATCGAGGTATACTTGATCAGAACACTGTGTAAAATATTTACTTTGCCTCTTTTTGTCAGTGTGAATATATCCGTGAATCGGTGTAGCCATGTGTTATTCCTTGGGCCTACCACTGCTTATTAATCATTCAGCAGATGTAGTTGTGCGTTCACATCTTCAATTATTTATATATGGTTCAAACTGTTGGGTTAATTCTTTGGAAGCGCTGACCAGGAAAAACCCACTACAGCTTCATAAATGAGAGCAGCATGGCATTGGGTACAGCTGCTGGTCATCTTTAAAAAATTTATAAACCTGTTCTCACCTGAACTGTGCAGACTCTTCAGTACTGAATGCAAATACTAGAATATATATATCTGCACTTCACAAGAAAACACCACAGACATCAAGCGACCTTGTTTACCACTACAGCTCTTTCTCCTTGTAACATTCACGCTCTACCACTCCTTTTGACAGCTCTGTTCTCCATCCTTAAAGGGGTTGTAAAGGTTTGTGTTTTTTCACCTTAGCCCCCAGCTATATCACTAGGCTAGTCTCTAAATACCAACCTACTTGTTTTCTGTGTTCAAGACCTCCTGCTCTCTAGCTCCCTCATCACCTCCTCACCTCCAGGACTTTTCCAGAGCCTCTCCAATCCTATGGAATGCCTTACCCCAATCTATCTGATCATCTCTTACTATTGGCTTTTAGACAATCCCTGAAAACCTTCCTCTTGAGAGAAGCCTATCCTACCCACACCAAATAACTGTATTTTCATTTTCTCCATCAGCTTATTCTCCACAGTTCTTACCTTTTGTTCCACTTGCCCCTCCATTCTAGATTGTAAGCTCTAACGAGCAGGGCTCTCCAATTCCTCCTGTATTGATTTGTATCGTAAATTGTACGGTCTGCCCTCATGTTGTAAAGCACTGCGCAAACTGTTGGCGCTACATAAATCCTGAATAATAATAATAATTTTAGCACTACCCCCAGAGGAGCTGCTGGTTTGTTTTGGGCGGCATGTTACCTCTATTTCCTTGTCGTCTAGGGTATCAGATGAGAGTTGAGAAAAAGTTCAATGCCCACACTTTAGACTTTTTTCTTTGCTTTATTTGCCGAACTTGGTAAAAGAATAAAATAAGTAGTTGAAGAGGTGAAAAGGGTAATAGGTAAAAGGTTCAGGTGTATAACTTCTGTACGGAAACACGCTTCCAGCAACGTAGCTCTCGTCGCCACTCTAGCCAGAACGGGCATTGCGCACCTGGATAGGCCTCTCTCACTAACCTAGCAGCCAGGATGTCACACGGAAACTTGGTAAAGTCTCTGCCACAGACCTTCCCAAAGATGGAGGTATATTCGGTCCAAAATCCTCTCAGCACAGGATTAAGCACCCGGATCTCTCCCAAATATGGATTCTGTGCCTCTCCGCTCTTCCTCCACACTCTGGGATCTTGATTTCCAAATGAAATGCAAAATAAACTTTCGTCCAAAAAGAGGACTTTGGACCACTGAGCAACAGTCCAGTCCTTTTTCTCCGCTTCTGACAAATTATCTGGTTCAAGAGTGGCTTAACACAAGGAATGCAACAGTTGTAGCCCATGTCCTGGGTACGTCTGTGTGTGGTGGCTCTTAAAGCACTGACACCAGCCGTAGTCAAATCCTCTCGAGGCTGCGGTTTTTCCTGTTGCTTGTGCACCTTATTTTACCAGACTATTTCCTTCCACTCAACTTTCCATTAATATGCTTGGATACAGCACTCTGAACAAACAGCTTTTTTAGCAATGACCTTTTGTAACTTACCCTCCTTGTGGAGGGTGTCAATGACTGTCTTCTGGACAACTGTCAAGTCAGCAGTCTTTGCCATGATTGTGTAACCTACTGAACCAGACCATTTATAGTCTGGAAATTTTTACAGATGTTTCGGAGTTAGCCGATTAGAGTGCGACAACATGAAGGATACTGAATTTCGGGTTTTTACTAGCTGTAAGCCATAATCATTGAAAAAAAAAAATAAAAAAAAATAATGCTTGGAATATATCACTCTGTGTGTAAAGAACCTACAATATATGGAGGTTCACTTTTTGAACTGAATTAGTAAAATAAAATTAACTTTATGATATCTTATCTTTTTATTTATATTTATCTGCTCAAAAAAGATTAAAAGGAACACTTTGAAAACATATCAGATCTCAATGGGCAAAAATCTCATGCTGGATATCTACGGATATGGACTGGGTAATATATGTTAGAAATGAAAGGATGACACATAATTTGATGGAAAAGAAAAAAATTATCCACCTGCAGAGGGCTGAATTCAAAGACACCCCGAAAATCAAAATGAAAGCAGCAAGCTAGTCCATTTTGCTGAAATTTCATTGCAACAATCTGGTGGCACCAGATAGACCGAAACAATGTCCCAGAGGTGTTCTTTTGGATTCAATGGTATCAATTTCTTCATCCTCCAGGAACTGGCTGCATGCTCTCACCACATGAGACCAGGCATTGTCGTGCACCAGGAGGAACCCAGGACCTACTGCACCAGCGTAGGGTCCGACAATGGGTCCAAGGATTTCATCCCGATACCTAATAGCAGTCAGGGTGCCATTGTGTAGCCTGTAGAGGTCTGTGCGTCCCTCCATGGATATGCCTCCCCAGACCATCACTGACCCACCACCAAACTGGTCATGCTGAACGATGTTACAGGCAGCATAAAGTTCTCCGCGGCTTCTCCAGACCATTTCCTGTCTGTCACATATGCTCAGGGTGAACCTGCTCTCATCTGTGAAAAGCATGGGGCACCAGTGGCGGACCTGCCAATTCTGGGGTTCAATAGAAAATGCCAATCGAGCTCCACAGTGTCCGGCAGTGAGCAGAGCACACTAGAGGACGTCGTGCCCTCAGGCCACCCCAATGAAGTCTGTTTCTGATTGTTTGGCCAGAGACATTCACACCAGTGGCCTGCTGGAGGTCATTTTGTAGGGCTCTGGCAGTGCTCATCCTGTTCCTCCTTGCACAAAGGAGCAGATACCGGTTCTGCCGATGGGTTAAGGACCTTCTACGGCTCTGTCCAGCTCTCCTAGAGACTCCTGGAATCTCCTCCATGCTCTTGAGACTGTGCTGGGAGACACGGCAAACCTTCTGGTAATGACAGGTATCGATGTGCCACCCTGGAGGAGTTGAACCGCCTGTGCAACCTTTATATGGTCCAAGTATCGCCTTGTGCTACCAATAGTGATGCTGACCCTAGCCAAATGCAAAACTAGTGAAAAACAAACAGTCGGAAAAGATGAGTAGGGAAAAAAAATGTCAGACACCTCCACCTGAAAAATCATTCCTGTTTTGGAGATGCATGTGTAAGTTTTATTTTTTATACAATAATTACCTTTATTTTAAAATCCTAGAAAATGGTAAAGAAGTCAGGAAACTCTCAGTGAGTGCATTATATATTTTTATTATAAAAAAAAAAAAAAAAAAAAAAACCATATACCTTACATTTTTTATTTGCTCCTCCGTATTTTGTATTCTTTTTTTTTTTTTTTTTTTTTAAAGCCTATGGCGTGTGAACACACCCAAAAAACTCCACCCGGTGCAGAAAAAATGTGCACACACAAAGAGTGTTCACAAAAATGTGCAGACGGGTGCAACGTCAAGTGGTCCTCCTGTGAAGAAAGGACCCATAACCCTGATCCCCCGGGGCGTTAGGCTCCAGACGGGGACTGAGGTACTGTGGTCTGAGCAACCGAAGCCGACACGGACCCAACTTCCTCGGAGGGACTGCCGAAACAGAACCCTCCCCGTACTAGGTGGGGCTCCCCCGAAGGGAGACCCCATGAGAGCAGGCGAACTAAGCCAGAAGGCCATGTCCACCTACTCCCAAGACGTTCAGGGCTGGCCCGAGGACCGGCACCCTACTGATCACACAGTGTCACAAAACGTGCACAACAAAAAAAGACAAAAAGTGACAAACACAGGCTTAAATAAAATAAAGTGGTGGAAGGAATAGTGGAGAGGAGAGTGAAAGAAGTGGCCATTGTGGTTAAACAATGACCAGGCCCTCCGGCCAGGAATAAAAAATTCCTCCGGTCCTAGCCAAAAGGCCCGGCCCAGGAGGCAGGTGCTAAAAAAAGCGTATTTTGGATAATTACTGCAGGATTTGTAAATGCTTCCTCTATTGGTTATCTGTATACCATATAATTTTTTTGTTAAGTTTTGGATAGAGTGGTTTAGGGTTAAGTGAGGTAATACCACCAACGACAGAGCAATAATTCTAGCGCCAGACAATCAGTGTAAATCTAAAGTGGTTACCTGTAAAGGCTTCCAAGCATTGCATAAGGATACATGTACTGTGGATTGTCGCTGTTCATTAGAAAACATACCAGTGTACGGCCAGCGTTAGTTATTCAGTGCAAAGGACAGTCTCAAAAAGAGGCAGATTTGCATGTTACAACTGCACGGGTTTTATTGTTGGATATGCAGTAAACCCATAAATGTATATATACAAATCTGCAGATCACAACACGTCATAAGCCAATGTCCCCTTTAAACAAAGCCAACTGCTTTCACTTTAAAGTACATTCCCCAGTGTCTTATTTACAGTTAACCGTTTACACTGCCCTGACCTGTGGTGCCTCGGGGTAGAATTACAGCTGCCCCACCTTCTTCTCCGCATAGAAATGAACTCTCAGCATGCATACAAATTACTGCCAGACCTAGGAGTGTGTACACATCACCGAAGTCTGGGAACAAGCAGTTTACTTTAGCAAAGACAAGAACCTATCGCAAAGCACGGCAGCTCAGACAGCCAATTAAAAATCGCTCTCTGGGATTTGGCAACAAACTAAAATCTGCGTTTCTACAATTAGATTTCCCTAGCTTTGCTCTTTGCACCAACTTCTTAACCACTTAAGACCCGGACCTTTAGGCAGCTAAAGGACCTGGCCAGTTTTTGCAATTTGGCACTGCGTCGCTTTAACTGACAATTGTGCGGTCGTGCGACGTGGCTCCCAAACAAAATTGGCGTCCTTTTTTCCCACAAATAGAGCTTTCTTTTGGTGGTATTTGATCACCTCTGCGGTTTTTATTTTTTGCGCTATAAACAAAAATAGAGCGACAATTTTGAAAAAAAAAAATGCAATATTTTTTACTTTTTGCTATAATAAATATCTCCTCAGTTTAGGCCGATACGTATTCTTCTACCTATTTTTGTTAAAGAAATAAAAATAAAATCGCAATAAGCGTTTATCGGTTTGCACAAAATTTATAGCGTTTACAAAATAGGGGATAGTTTTATTGCATGTTTATTAATTATTTATTTTTTTACTACCAATGGCGGTGATTAGCAATTTTTTTCGTGACCGCGACATTATGGCGGACACTTCAGACAATTTTGACACATTTTTGGGACCATTGTCATTTTCTTTTTTTTTTTTTTTTTTACCACCTCAGCTTTTGTCATATTCTAGAGACCAGTTCATAATTTGATGCTTCTTACGTCTCTGATTGCGGTTTGCATCATATGTGGTGTTTTTTTTTTTTTTTTTTTTTATGTATACATATGGCAAAAATTTGTATGTGTCGCCTTCCCACTAGGGTACTAAGAGCTTGTCCACACACCTTTATATTCTTCACCCAGCAAGGGAGGCTGAAACATGCTTTCCCGTAATACATTCACCCCCCGGCCCCCCCCCCAACCCCCCCCCCACCCGCCCCGTGGCTCCCAGAGGTCTAATGCTTATCCAAGGAAAGGAAAAATATAGAGATTCACCAAAATAAATAAAATTTTGCAAAAAGCGGTCGGGGAATCAAACTTGAACCGGGTCAGCATATAAGTACTGTGTTATCCGGAATATATAAATTAAGGGCCTCTTAATCTCTCTGCATAGCTCCATGTTTTTTTGTATTCCTTCCACTTTTCCCATTTGGCCTTAATGTCACTATTTGTCTCCAAGAGGCTGTCCTTTAGCTCTTCTAACCTATAGGTTTCCTCCACTGCGTCCACCCAGTTCCACAAATGTGGACTTTCCATTTCGTGCCACCTTTTTGGGATCAGTCTCTTGGCTGCGTTCAGAAGATGAGGAATTAGGGATTGCTTGTATTTTTTTATACCCTCTTGACACCCATGGAAGAGCACTACCCATGGGTCTTTCTTTAACTCCTTGCCTGTGATCTCCTTTATTTGCTTTAAGATTGTGTCCCAGAAAATTTGTATTTTAGGGCATGTCCACCATAAATGGGCCATAGTTCCCCTTTCAGGGCATCCACGCCAGCACTCCGCGGGCTGGGCGGCATTAATTTTGTTAGCTTTATCGGGTGTGATATACCACCCTGAAATGCACTTATAGTTTGCCTCGGCAGTTTGTATGTCTATTGCTGAGGAATGTACTAGTTGCATAGTCCTCTGAAAAGTGTTAGTCCCTCTCGTGATTTTTAACTCCTTTTCCCATTTTTCCAGAAACGGTGCCTCCCCCCGTGACCCTATCTTAACCAGTATCCCATATAATTTCGTGATCGTGCCCTTAGAAATCTTAGATTTACATATTTTCTCCAATTGTGTCAGCTCCGCCACCGTCCGCAGAGGGCAGGGGAGGCTTCGTGTAAAGTGAAACAGCTGGGAGTAATGCCACCTGTCAAGATCCCAAAAATCTGTTCTAGACTTGAGATCTTCATAGGTCATCATCTCCCCGTCTTTTATAATATCGCCTAAGTGAACCGTGTCCTTTCTAATCCAGTTCCCTCCTATTTTTATTTCCCCAGGTGCAAAGTAAGCGTTTTCTTTCAAATTCATTAGTGGAGAATTGAATTTCCTTTCAAGTAGTGACTGGGTCCTATCCCACATACGTAAAGTGTCCCGTGTTATGTCAAATGCTTTGTGATCCAGTGCTCTGTATTGTGCAGGAATCCAGATAGAGTTGCTCAATTGTGTGTTAGCTTGTGCGTTTTCAATTTGCACCCATCTTTTTTCTTTCCTATCGCGCGCCCATTCCACCGTTCGAGACAGAACCGCCGCCTTATGATAGCTTTTTATGTCCGGCAGTGCCAGCCCTCCCTGAAGCTTACCCTGTTTTAGGATAGATAGAGATATTCTGTGCTTTTTCTTTTTCCATACATAGTTTAATAAGAGGGAATTAAGAATTCTCAAAAATTGCTGAGGCAGGGCAATTGGAATTAAAATAAATTTATATAGTATTTTTGGAACTATGACCATCTTCAGCATATTTATGCGTCCGATCCATGATATAGGTTTATTTTCCGTTCTTTTTAATTCATTTTTAATCTCATTTAATAGTGGCACATAATTTATTTTATATATCTTCTGAACTGTATTAGCAAGTTTAATACCAAGGTATTTTAATTCTTTTTTCCATGGATAAATACAAATTGCTTTGACACAAGCTTCTTCGCTTTTACTTAAGTTTATATTTAAGATTTCAGATTTTGTGGAATTAACTTTGAAGTTGGAGATATCGCCATATTGTTGTAATATCATAGAGAGCTTGGGAATAGATTTAACCGGATTGGTTAAATAAAATAAAATATCGTCGGCGAATGCCGAGAGCTTGTGTTCCTCCTCTTTTATTCTAACCCCATTGATTTCTGGGTCGTTTCGAATGGTGGCCAGGAGGGGCTCCAAAGACAAAATAAACAAAAGAGGGGACAAAGGGCAACCCTGTCTTGTCCCATTTTTCATCTCGAAGGAATCTGATAGCGAGCCGTTTATTTTAATTTTGGCAGAGGGATGGTAATATAGTGTGTTGATCCAGCGGATCATCCTATTCCCTATTCCCATAGCTGTAAGAGTCTCCATCATAAGCCCCCAGTCTACCCTGTCGAATGCTTTTTCAGCATCAACTGACAGGAATAGACCTGGGGGCGCATTCTGCCTTATATTCTGGAGCAGGAGAATCGCTCTTATACTATTGTCTTTGCCCTCTCTGTTGGGGATAAAACCTACCTGATCGGGGTGCACCAAAAAGTGCATCACCCCTTTCAGGCGTTCTGCAAGGATTTTGGCAAAGAGCTTGGTGTCTGCATTGAGCAACGAGATCGGTCTATATCCCGAACAGAGCGAGCTATCTTTCCCCTCCTTCAGGATTATTGCCACCGTGGCCGCTATTGCTTCCCTGCTGGCTTCGAATTCGGACCCTAGACCATTAAAATACTTACACATCCTCGGTATTAAGATGTTACTAAATCTCTTGTAGTATAGGGCCGAAAATCCGTCCGGGCCGGGACTTTTCCCGCACGTCGTGTTTTTTAGAGCAATTTTAATTTCTTCTTCAGTTATTGGAAGGCACATATTTAAACTTTCTGCCCTCTCCAATCTAGGAAGACCCGCTTTCTGCAGAAAATCATGAGTTTTAGCCTCTTTTTCACCAACCTGCCACCCTGACTGTTTTATTGTGTATAATTCCTCATAGAAGTTTTTAAAGGTATCTGCAATTTCTCTAGTTGTATGTACCAATTTCCCATCTTTCCTTTTAATTTTTTCGATGTAATTTCTGGTTTTCTTTTTTTGGGCCATTTTGGCTAAGTGCTTACTGGGTTTGTTACCCCATAGATACCTCTCTCTGGCAATGCAGTTCAGTTTGTTCCTTGCTTCCTGTTCCATAATCTCCTTGAGCGCATCTCTTTTCACAATTAGATTATGGTAATTCTCTTTTTGCGCGTGCTCCTTGTGTTTACTTTCTAATATCACTATCTCTTTGATCAGGGTATCAGATTGACGTTTTCTCTCTTTTTTTTCCCTGGCGCCCTCAGCGATTAGTATCCCTCTAATATATGCTTTGTGTGTCTCCCACAGGGTTGCGCTTGAAATCCCTTCAGTGTCATTGAAAAGGAAGAATTGTTTTAGTTCCGCCTCCACCCTACTTGCCCTTTCTTCATCGCGAATCAGACTATCATTAAGGTGCCATACCGGCCGTTGGCTCTTTTGTATGGAGAGTTTAATTTTCATGGTCACTGGCGCATGGTCTGAGACAGTCATAATTCCAATGTCTGTCTCAGTGATCAAGTCAAGCAGCCTGTGATCTGCCAAAATGTAGTCTATTCTAGTGTACGTTCCGTGGGGAGGGGAAAAGAACGTGTAATCCTTTGTATTTGGATGGAATATCCTCCAAGCATCCACTAATTGACTGTCATGGATCTTGTGCTTAATTTTCTGTAACTGCACGTTCGTTGTCTCCCTCCCCCGGGACGTACTATCTTCTTTCGGATTCATGGCGAAATTAAGATCCCCCATCATGATAGTATACCCCTCTGCGAAATTTTTCAATTTGCCCAGGATTCTGCTTAGAAAATGGGTTGGATGTACATTCGGGGCATAGATGTTTGCTAGAGTGTAGGCGGTATCACCAAATCTTCCTTTTAAGAATAGAAATCTCCCTTCCGGGTCTGTCAACCTTGCCTCCAAAATAAACGCAGTCTCTTTTGCGAAACCAATTGCTACGCCCCTAGAACGCTTAGAGATGGAATCACTGTAGAACCATGAAGGATACCTAGGTGAATATAACCTTACGTTTGAATTTATCGACAGGTGAGATTCCTGGAGAAAAACTACGTCCGCTCTGTATGATTCAATCTCTGCTAGCACCTTCAATCTTTTAATAGGGGAGTTCAATCCCTTCACATTGTAAGATAAAAATTTTATTTCTGTCATTCCCTACCATTGAAACCTTTCCCTATATTTTCCAAAAGATCTACTGGGAGCCACTTTCCCTGTCTCAACCCCTTTATGAAAAGGGAGAGTACCCTCTCTCCTTCCACTCCCCCACCCTCCCCTCCCCCCTCCCCAACCCTCCCTTCTCCCCTCCCCCCCCTGCCCAGGCCTAAACATGGCCCCTGAACCGTAGAGGTTTTCACACCCCACTACTCGTCGGTTCTTCAAGAATGAGGTGAGGCCTCCCAACACCCAACCCTCCCATTCTCCCCCTTGGGAAAATCCCTTGGGGTTGTTCTTATCTGGGTGGGGTTGCGGACCTGCTCTCCTAGCCCTCCTCTCTGGTCCCCCTCCCTCTAACCTCCCCCACCTCCCACAGATCCCACCTCTCCTACCCACCCCTCATGAGAACTGGAAGGAAAGAAAAAAAGAAAAATGGAGAAAAAATGAGAAACAAAAAAAAAACACTACAAATCAGTGGATGGCAAATAGGGGAAGGATAGCCGAAGCAATCCGAGGCTATTCCACCCAACCGGGTAATTCCATAGCTGGCATATCAAATTTGCGGCAGAAAGCTAGCATGTCCTCTGGGAATATTATTTTTGCTGATACCCCATCTTTATAGCCTATCAGACATGCCGGGAACCCCCATTGATAATTGATATTAAGCTGGCGCATCTGTTCCAGTAGGGGTTTCAGATGTCTTCTTCTGGCTAAAGTTTCCCAGGCTAGATCAGCAAAAATCTGGATCTCCGCTCCATCATAGCTCAGTGGTGGCTTCCTTCTCAGTTTTGACCATACCACAGCTTTATCTTCAAAATATCTGAACCTTACGATAATATCCCTAGGCCAATTCCCTCCCCCCTCTCTGATTCTTCCTATGCGGTGGACCCGTTCAATTTTTAGGGGTTCCTCCGCACCGTTTTCCAGCAAGGGGAGAAACAGATTGTTAAGAATTTTTCTAAGATCTTCCCCTTTCTCCTCCTTGATAGATCGTATTCTTAAATTTTTCCTTCTATTTCGGTTCTCTTGGTCTTCTAATCGGTATTGTAGTTGCCTCTGATTTTGTTTCAGTGTATGAAACTGATTTTTTAATTCATTTAATTCTGAGTCCTGTTGTTCAATTTTTGCCTCGGCTTTCTCAACTCTCTCCAACATATAAGTTATGTCCGTTCTTAGTGCACTAACTTCTTCTCGTATTACATTTTCCAGTCTCTTTAACATCCCCTCCAATTCTACCTTTGTGGGGATATGGGTGTCTGTGCGGGGGTCCTCAATTTGGCTGACTTCCTGTTCACCCTCCGTTGACGTGTCTGCTGTTGGAGGGAACCCCCCTCCCGCTCCCTTTTTAGTTCCGCTCGTTTTTTCTACTTTTTTTCCCAATACTGGGCTTTTAGAGCTCCCCTCCGATGTCATGTAGTGTCTAATAGTGGAAGTAGGAGGATTGTCTTTGGGAATTTTCGGGGCATTTCCCCTTGTTGACTTATTCATGTTGTATTTTTTTGTTATTCTAATCCGTTTCCCCAGTTTGAACGGCGGGTATTACCCCTTTTGGTTTTTAATGTCCAACAGTAACTCACTGTATTAAGTATAATGGGGAATAATTTTTGAAGGTCCAGTGATTGTGTTGTATCATTTAGGATGGTGGATGTTTTGTGAGTAATTACCCTCCGCTAATTTCTCTGCCGGGGCACCGCCACCATCTCACGAATTAACCTCCCTTGCTGCGTTCTGTGTGCCGTGCTCACTTATCACCCCAAGTACGGTTATCGTGTTACAATGGATTTGCCCAAAAGTACAGGCCCAGCCCGACCACTCGCGATGATCAAGGGAGGTTTAAAGGAAGGTATAGTACCTCTGTTAAAGTCTGGAATTGCCCCTTATGAACCAAGCCTCCCCCGACCAACGCCCTCCGTGAGCACCGGACAACAACCCCCGGGCAACAATAGGCCAACACCACCAGAGAGCATGAAAGGGTAGAATCAATTTTATGCCTTTGCCTTTACCTTTGCTTGGGGGCTTATCATCTGTGCCGGTTTATTGGTGTTCTCTGATATTCTAGTATGTTTATATTCCTATTGAAATTATACTTGCAATATATCGCTGAGTTTATTGCGGGGTTGGGATGCTTACCCTCTTGCCGTACACCCGAAATCTAGACTCAAAACAATAGCAGTAAACCAGTTGCTGAGTACTGTTCAGGGACCGGGGTGGCCGGGGGGAGCGTTGCGTTGCGTTCTGCCTGGGTAGGCACAATACAAAAATAAGAGGTCATAGGACAAGTCCCGCTATATATTCCATCCATCAGTTGCTCCCTTCACACTGTTAACCCGTCATCACTATATCAGTGTATCACAGTCCCAATTCCAATACCCACTCTGTGATGTATTTCAATTCAAAAAGAGTTTAGGAGGAGCAGTATACAATCGGTGACTTATACAAGAGAAAGAGTTCTTACCAGTCCCATGTTTTACCTTGTTATTCACTCTTGATAAGCACCTTCCCCGTAGCTGGAGCTGATAAAGCGAGTATATTACCTTACTGAGGCTGTGCTTCCTGATAGCAGAGGGGGGGTGTCGGCATCCACAGGGGAGCGAGTAACAGGGAAGCCTCCAGCACCTCCGTACTGAGCGGCACTTCCTAACTACGGCTTCCCGATCAGCTGGTGAGCGGGGATGAGAGAGAGCGGGGGGGGGGCCTCGTCTGGGCGGCACAAGGAGGACAGGAGAGAGGGACGCGTGTGGTGTACCATCAGCAAGCTAGCGGCTCAGCAGTCTCACACCCTGCTTCGTAGCCGCCGCTGCTGAGACATCCATACATCCTCCGGCGTCCTCCATCTCCCGTCAGCAGGCTAGGTCCGTGGCGTGGGCTGCTCCTCCCTCAGCATGCGGACCTCACGTACGCCGCGTCATGACGCTCCATTGTCATTTTCACAGCAAAAAAGGCATTAAAAATGCATGGTTTACTGTGAAAATGCAATTGTAGTTTGGGAGTTAACCACAAGGGGGCGCTGAAGGGGTTAAGTGTGACCTCATTTGTGTTTCTAACTGTAGGGGGGTGTGGCTGTAGGTGTGACGTCATTGATTGTGTTTCCCTATAAAAGGGAACACGCGATCAATGACGGCGCCACAGTGAAGAACGGGGAAGGTGCGTTTACACACAGCTCTCCCCGTTCTTCAGCTCCGGAGACCGATCGCGGGACTCCAATGGCGATCGGGTCTGCAGGTCCCGCGGTCACGTAGCTTCGGACCGGGCACTTAAAGAAGACGTACCTGTACGTGCTTGTGCCCAGCCGTGCCATTCTGCCGACATATATGTGCAGGAGGCGGTCCTTAAGTGGTTAAATAAGCCAAAAAGACCACTATACCCTGTCCACACACCTTCGATAATTCTGCAACTTCTAACACAAATTTTTTATCTTTTTTGAGGGCTGTAGCAAAAGTAATTCAAAGTGGACATAAAACTTTATTAACTTTCATAGGTTGCTCAAATTTCACATGTTGGTAGAGAAACGTTTCCTTTAATGGAACTTGTCTTTTTCTTTGCAGGTGTAGCACTACCCCCGAAAGAGCTGCTGGTTTGTTTTGGGTGGCATGTTACCTCGTGGCTCCTCCTGCTGCGGGTGTATGGTAAAAGTAGTAGTAGTAACAGAATTTCCACGACATGTGTCTTTTTCTGTGCTCTTTATTACCCAGCCGGGTAAAAACAATACAACTTGTGGCAAAGAGTAGAGATTCAGCAGAAGGAGAAATAGCAGATTCAGGCGTAGCAATAGGGAAACAGTCCTGCTCCCAACAACACTTTCCTCCTCGCCACTATAGCCAGAGTGAGTGTACCCAGACAGGCCTCTCTCACTGACCTGGCAGCCAGAGTATCACTCGGAACGTAGGGAAAAGTCTCTGCCACAGACCCTCCTTAGAATTGAGATAGCGGAGATAATACATAAACCCCCTATGTTCCCAGGCGAAATTTCAGCTTCCGGCACTGCGTCGCTTTAACTGACATTTGCGCGGTCGTGCGACGTGGCTCCCAAACAAAATTGACGTCCTTTTTTCCCCACAAATAGAGCTTTATTTTGGTGGTATTTGATCACCTCTGCGGTTTTTATTTTTTGCGCTATAAACAAAAATAGAGCGACAATTTAAAAAATATATATATTTTTTTTACTTGTTGCTATAATAAATATCCCAATTTAAAAAAAAAAAAAAAAAAAAAAAAAAAAAAAAAAAATTCTCAGTTAAGGCCGATACGTATTTTTCAACGTATTTTTGTAAAAAAAAATTAAAAAAACGCAATAAGCGACTGGTTTGCGCAAAAGTTAGAGCGCCTACAAAATGGGGAACAGAATTGTGATTTTTTTTCATTATTTTTTGGCGGCGATCTGCGATTTTTATTGGGACTGCGATATTGCGACGGACGTATCGGACACTTTTGACACAATTTTGGGACCATTCACATTTATACAGCGATCAGTGCTATAAAAATGCACTAATTACTGTATAAATGGCAGTGAAGGGGTTAACACTAGGGGGTGAGGAAGGGGTTAAATGTGTAGCCTGGGTGTGTTCTAACTGTGTGGGGGGAGGGGGTGACTGGGGGAGGTGACCGATGCTGTGTCCCTATGTACAAGGGACACAGATCGGTCTCCTCTAACAGCACGTGGAGCTCTGTGTTTACACACAGAGCTCCACGTCCCTGCTGTTACCGGGTGTGTCACCGACTATCGCGTGTACCCGGCGGACATCGCGGCCGCCAGGTACACGCATCGGGTCCCCAGCCATGCGGCAGCACAGTGGTTACCCGCCGCGCGCCCCCCAGTGGCGCGCGCGCGGGTAATGCTTTCAAATGACGTCCAAAGACGTCCACTTGGCACCTGAGAACCGCGCTGTTGACGTCTTTTGTCAATAGCGCGGGTCTCAAGTGGTTAATAGACTTTACACCTGGATCTCCTTCAGGTAGTTTGCAATTAAATTACCAACTGATCGGGTACTGAGAGGCTGGACGTTGGTCACCTGTTACCTTGATCCCCGGTGGATGGTCGAGACCCTATTGGATTGCCAGCCTCTCCTCAAGCGGACTCCCCACCGAACAGCTTCCTCTCAAAGGAACAACGCTTGGGATCTTCTTAGGAGTAGGGACCCAGTCGATCACTGGGGCCCACATCACAGCTCAGAGGTTCCGGACCAACATGGTCCCGAAACCAGGGGCATGAGATAAAATGAAAGCAAGGGGATTCACTACTAGTGGACATACACTAGAAGAGTGAAAGATTTGAGGCAACCTTGGACTTTCACGGTACGGTATAGACTCACAATGCTCAGAAGCGATAAAAAATGTAATTTTAATTAAAAAAAATTATCAAGAAAGTACCCACAAGGGCAGACCTATCAACACATTGAAGCAATTAAATTACTAAGAACGAAGATCCAAGGTACACTACATATATATATATATATATATATATATATATATATATATATATATATATATATATATTTTAGAATATAGTAGCGACCAATATTGTTTGATACACTGGTAGAATTTTATTAGAAAAGGTTTGTTTTAAGAACATTTGTTCATTTTCTAATTGTTAGTTGGGTCAAAGTGACATTAACTTTTCACAATGAGAACATTTGAAGGATCAGGATGAAACCATTTTTTTCTGGAACAATGCAGGAGGGCGGTTTCTGAATTTTTATTACCCTTTGTTAGGACAGACAGTGATCACTGTACAGCTGATAATGAAGAGCTGCAAGTAGTATTAACAGGCATAATTATGTTCAACATTACTCCGCAGCGCTATCCTAAATATCACAGCACCTAAAAAAGGTAAAAATCTGTTTTTAAAATCTTTATTAAAAAGGGGTTGTAAAGTCAATTTTTTTCCCCTTAAAAAACAAATATGTTATGGTTACCTGCTCTGTTGCAGTGGTTTTGTACAGAGCAGCCCAGGTTCCTCCTCTTCTCAGGTCCCTCTTCTGTGCAGCTTGCTATGGGGGCACCGAGCTGAGTTTCAGCTCTGTCTGGACAGTCCCGCCCCCCTTCTTTGATTGGCTGACTGACTTTGATTGACAGCAGCAGGAGCCAACGGAGTCACACTGCTGTCTCAGCCAACAAGAAGGGAAGTGCCAGCCAGCCGAGGGTCTCGTGCAACGTTGCTGGAACTAGAGAAGACTCAGGTAAGTGTAACAGGGGGCTGCTGCACACAAAAGGCTTTTTATCTTAATGCCTAAAGAAAAAAAAAAAAAAAAAGCCTTTACAAATGCAGCAATTATACCCACTTCAGTTCCAGACTGAATTTATATAAAATGTGTTTTTTTTTTTGTTTTGTTTTGTTTTTACACAGAGCTTTCTTTTGGTGGTCTTTGATCACAGAGTTTTTTTTTTTTTCAAATAAAAAAAAGACAAAACAAGCCACACAAACACGAAAATTCACCATAAAAATTTGCCAAAAATTATTCTGCTACGGCTTTGGTAAAAAAAAAAAAAAAGTCTATATTGATTGTAAATACTAAAACTTTCATGCAAACCAAACTATAGTATATACAGTATATTGCCATTTAAAAAATAAATACAAAATATATGATACATCTATGGCCGTGATCAGCAACTTATAATGGGACTGCGAGGGGCAATCTGAGACTGACCTTGAGGGGCAGTGATAATACTATACACCGTCACAGACACTGGCTCGGAAGGGGTTAACATCTAGGGCGATCAAGCGGTTAAATGTGTGCATTATGTTGCTTTTTACTAAAAATCTTTGTTTCTCATCTCTAAGAAAAAGGAAACAGAGATTGTTCCCTCTGTACAAAGCTCTGTGTTGATTGTCAACACAGGGCTCTTGGCTGTGATTGGATGCAGCCAAACAGCAGGTCCGACCATGAATCATTGGCCGAGATCTGCTGACAGACTCCCACTGTGTACAATCATTGGGGGGGGGGGGGGCATGCAGGCAGCGATATACCAGTCCATTACTTTGCCAGCACAATCTGCAAATGGATAAAATGGGTGTTATGCCAATAATAAAAAAAATAAATCAGCTGGTATAGTCTTCATTTACACGAGCCGCTCTCAGCTCTCCTATAGTGGAAATACTGTACAAGTCCTGCAAATGTGTTATTTACACATTTAAATTGCCTAGTGTGCATATTTACATGAATTGCACAAGCTTAATATGGAAACCAGTCTGAGAGGTATGCTAATCACTCACACTGCAAATACATCAATAGAATGTTCCTCAGCAGGGTTTGTGAAATTAAAGGGCAAGAACACTTCAAAAACTTTCCTGCCTCTAAACGTTGTTCTCAAAAATATGCCTGTGTATGGACACATAGGATAACATTGAGCTGCTTCTACAGGCAGAACACAAAACTCCTGTAGAAGCAACGTTTTTTATGCCAGTGTGCATGGAGCCCAAGAGGCTTCACACCTGAGTGTACTGGAATGGAAAGCATTTTTCAATAAGGCCCCTTTCACGCGGGGCGGATCAATAATGATCCGCCCCGTGAACCTCCGCGGATGACAGGGCGGTCCCCGCACACTGTGCAGGGACCGCCCTGTCCTTTCTCTGCTTTCCCCTATGGTGGGATCGGATGAACACCGACTGTCTGTCCGTATTCACCCGATCTGATCCGCCAGACGGATGGAAAAGAAGGTTTTTGCTCCGTCACACTTTGGCGGGTCGGATGTCAGCGGGCATGTCACCACTGACATCCGTGGCTCCATAGAGGAGCACGGAGCGCCCGTTCAGGTCCACCTACAAGACTGGCAGGCGGATCTGAACGGTGTGAAAGAGCCCTAAGAAGCCAGCAAAATCAGCACCTGGATGTCTCCAAACAAAGATTTTCCTTTTTCGGAATTTGCCATCTTCACAACTCGTGTGGCTTTTAATTGTTTTTTAGTCGTTTTTTTCTTCCCCCCCTTCAGTGAACAGACACAGGTTATACAAGTACACCTGAGAGCCGGTTCACACTGGGGCGATTTGTGATCCGACTTGAAATCGCCTCAAGTCGTCCCAAGTCGTGCTGTCAAGAAAAACAATGCAAGTGAATGGGACTGGTGTTAATACACACTACTCAAGGCGATCCGACTTCAAAAGAAGTTCCTGTACGACTTCAATCCGACTTGTAGGCGATTCCTACCCATTGATTTCAATGGAAGTAGCTTTCAAGTCTGATCACTGTTCATAGTGAGGCGATTTTGCCAGAAGCAGAGAGGAATTTACCCAGAAGCCACCAGGTACTCCCCTGTCCCCAGGCAGCCCCCACCTTCTTCCCACCCTCTTGGCACGGATTACTTTCACTTTCTTAGTACGTTGTCTCTGTTTGCAGCATGGCTGCCAGAGTTAGGAAAGAGGCCGTGGATAATGAGTCCCTTATAAGGCTGGTAAAAGAGAGACCATGCCTCTACGACAAGAGGGACCCCTTTTACAAGGACCAAATGAAGAGGGACAATGCCTGGCTGGACATTTCTCGCCTGACCTTTGAGGATTGGGGCATATTGTCTGAGACCGACCGCACTGCCAAATGTAAGTGTAACCTTTTTATTATATGTCTATTTTCCTTGCCTAGGCATGCTGGTTGTAGTTCCATACATGCCACTTGTTTGCACAGAGAATGGCGGCATGAACTCCCTCTTGAAGACAGCAACAATAGAGCACACCGGCATCAATAGATCCCCTGGCAGGAACAGTATATCCCATGCTGGCAATAGTAGATGCAGACAGGAACCATAGATTCCCCAAAAAAGTAGATCCCTAACAGGAACACTACTACAAATGACAAGAACAACAATAGATCCCTGATCGGAACACTAGTCCACATGATAACAACAATAGATCCTTGACAACACTAGATCCCTGGCAGAAACAATTAGGTCCCCCAAAAACAATAGATCCCTGATCGGAAAACAAGTTCACATGAGAACAACAATAGATCCTTGACAACACTAGATCCCTGGCAGGAACAACAGATCCCCCAACAACAATAGATCCCTGATGGGAACACAAGTTCACATGAGAACAACAATAGATCATTGACAACATTAGCTCAATAGCATGAACAAAAGATCCCCCAACAACAATAGATCCCTGAAAGGAACACAAGTTCACATGAGAACAACAATAGATCCTTGACAAAACTAGATCCCTGGCAGGAACAACAGATCCCTCAACAACAATAGATCCCTGATCGGAACACAAGTTCACATGAGAACAACAATAGATCTTTGACAAAACTAGATCCCTGGCAGGAACAACAGATCCCCCAACAACAATAGATCCCTGATCAGAACACAAGTTCACATGAGAACAACAATAGATCCTTGACAACACTAGATCCCTGGCAGGAACAACAGATCCCTCAACAACAATAGATCCCTGATCGGAACACAAGTTCACATGAGAACAACAATAGATCTTTGACAAAACTAGATCCCTGGCAGGAACAACAGATCCCCCAACAACAATAGATCCCTGATGGGAACACAAGTTCACATGAGAACAACAATAGATCCTTGACAAAACTAGATCCCTGGCAGGAACAACAGATCCCCCAACAACAATAGATCCCTGATCGGAACACAAGTTCACATGAGAACAACAATAGATCCTTGACAACACTAGATCCCTGGCAGGAACAACAGATCCCCCAACAACAATAGATCCCTGATCGGAACACAAGTTCACATGAGAACAACAATAGATCCTTGACAACACTAGATCCCTGGCAGGAACAACAGATCCCCCAACAACAATAGATCCCTGATCGGAACACAAGTTCACATGAGAACAACAATAGATCTTTGACAAAACTAGATCCCTGGCAGGAACAACAGATCCCCCAACAACAATAGATCCCTGATCAGAACACAAGTTCACATGAGAACAACAATAGATCCTTGACAACACTAGATCCCTGGCAGGAACAACAGATCCCTCAACAACAATAGATCCCTGATCGGAACACAAGTTCACATGAGAACAACAATAGATCTTTGACAAAACTAGATCCCTGGCAGGAACAACAGATCCCCCAACAACAATAGATCCCTGATGGGAACACAAGTTCACATGAGAACAACAATAGATCCTTGACAAAACTAGATCCCTGGCAGGAACAACAGATCCCTCAACAACAATAGATCCCTGATCGGAACACAAGTTCACATGAGAACAACAATCGATCCTTGACAACACTAGATCCCTGATCGGAACACAAGTTCACATGAGAACAACAATAGATCTTTGACAAAACTAGATCCCTGGCAGGAACAACAGATCCCCCAACAACAATAGATCCCTGATCGGAACACAAGTTCACATGAGAACAACAATAGATCCTTGACAAAACTAGATCCCTGGCAGGAACAACAGATCCCCCAACAACAATAGATCCCTGATCTATTGTAACGCACAGAGAGCATTTTAGACACAGGAAAACAGGGAACAGGGAAGAAGAAATCAAACAGGAAGAAGAATGATGTCAGAAGAGCTTAGTAGCTCTGATTCAGTGGCGGAACTACCGCCATAGCGACCCACGCGGGCGCTATGGGGCCCGCAGCTGAGTGAGGATCAGGGGGGCCCGGTAAGGATAAGAGCATCGCCGGCATGCAGGCCGCCGGCGCCGACTCACTGGCTGCCGAGTGCGCTCCTGGCTCCCTTTCCTCTGTCCTCAGTGTCCTGTGCTTTTCCTCGCGCCCCCCCCCCCCATCATGGAGGAGAGTTGGTTCATTCCCCTGCGTGTGACGTCACGCCGGCGGCCGGTCTCCTGTTTACATAATCGCATCACTCCCCCCTTCCCCCCCCTCCCCACACCTTATTCATAGCTTCACACAAGCCTGCCTGTCAGCGCTGCAGGTCCGGGCAAAGTTTGTGACTTGTCAAGTTACAAAGCAGGTGATTGGTTGCTAGAGACAATGGGGCAGTCCCAGCAACCTTTAACTTGAAAAGTCACGCCCTTTGTCTGGACCTGCCATGCGGTGCTTCCTGGCTGTGAATAAGGTAGGACAGTGTGGAGAGGGGGAGGAAGGGGGGAATGCTGCGTTAATGAAAGGGACAGGCTGACTCCGCAAAGGACTGTGATGGATGGAGTCTGTAATGGGGGGGGGATGTCTGAGATGGAGTGGGATCTGTGGTGGAGTGGGGTCTGATAGGGGGATCTGTAATGGAGTGGGGTCTAATGGGGGGGGTCTGATGGGGAAGATCTGTGGTGAAGGGGGGTCTGATGGGAGGGAGCTGTGGTAAAGCGGGGTCTGTAATGGGGTGGATATTTGATGGAGTGGGGTCTTATGGGGGGGATCTGTGGTCGAGTGGGGTCCGTAATGGGGGTGGATCTGTGATGGAGTAGTGTCTGATGGGGGGGGGATCTGTGGTGGAGTGGGGGTCTGTGATGGAGTGGGGTCTGATGGGGGGAATCTGTGGTGGAGTGGGGTCTGTAATGGGGATGGATCTGTGATGGAGTGGGGTCTGTAATGGGGATGGATCTGTGGTGGAGTGGGGTCTGTAATGGGGATGGATCTGTGATGGAGTGGGGTCTGTAATGGGGATGGATCTGTGGTGGAGTGGGGTCTGTAATGGGGATGGATCTGTGGTGGAGTGGGGTCTGTAATGGGGATGGATCTGTGGTGGAGTGGGGTCTGTAATGGGGATGGATCTGTGGTGGTGTGGGGTCTGTAATGGGGATGGATCTGTGGTGGAGTGGGGTCTGATGGGGGGGGGGGGCAGTCTGTATTGCACAGGCAGGCCAGGCTGTATTGGGCACGGGCAACGCTGTATGGGGCACAGGTCACGCTGCATGGGGAACCGGTCACGCTGCATTGACACTAGGGCGGCTCTGGGGGGCCCCATACAACATTTTGCTATGGGGCCCTGTGATTTCTAGTTACGCCCCTGCTCTGATTGGCCATTTCTGACATTCCCTGTCCTGGAGGCGATTTATAAATCGCCCCAGGTCGCCCTGTGGTTCACATTCAAGTCGTGTCGGAATCGCCTCTGGAAGTCGCGCTGGAAGTCGGATCGCCCCAGTGTGAACCGGCTCAAATGTCTTCTGGTCACTGATCTCCCAGTACAAGGAATGGGAATTCTATAGAATGGCAGGCTCAGACTTGCAACAAACAAAACCAAATTCAAACGAAAGAAAGCGGTCACATTTCCACATTACAGCCGGCAAAACACCCCGCTACACGTCAGCGAGGATCAGCACAACTGGACTACAAGCCATTGTGTCAAAATAGTCCCATCAGGGATTTCATTTTAAAAAGTAACCTGGTGATGATTGCCGACACTTGCTTCATTCAGCAATTTTCATTAGATCAGAAAATATATATCTCCCCAAAAGATTAAAGTGGAAGTATACATTTTCTTTGGTTACAATCCCCCCCCCCTTATCAATATGCCAATAACATGAAAAATATAAATAAATTCTGGCTTCATTTCATCCTCATCACATCAAGAGTCACGAATAGCTGCAGACAGCCTTAGCTAGATTCAGGATGGCGAGTGCATACTTGCGACGGCATAGCTTAAGGCATTTAGGCTACGCCGCCGTAAGTTAGCGAGGCAAGTACATGATTCACAATGTACTTGCCTGCCAAGTTACGGCGGCGTAGCCTAAAGCGGGCGGGCGTAAGGGCGCCTAATTCAAATTTGGCTGAGGGGGCATGTTTTATAATAATTAGGCTTGACCCGACGTGATTGAGTTTTTTTTGCAACTGCGCATGCGCCTACATTTCCCAGTGTGCATTGCGGCCAAGTCCTCCGCACGGGCCTATTGATTTCGACGTGGACGTAAATCCCTATTCACGGACGACTTACGCCAACAACGTAAAGTTTTCGAATTTCGAAGCGGGAACGTCGGCCAGACTTTAACATTGGCTACGCCACCTAGGGGAATGACTATCTTTAGGCAGCCTATCTCTTACGGAAACGGCGTATCTGTACTGCCGGGCGTACGTTCGTGAATAGGCATATCTACTGATTTACAAATTCTACGCCGACCGCAATGGAAGCGCCACCTAGAGGCCAGCCTAAATATTGCAACCTAATATAGGACGGCGCAAGCCGTCGTATCTTAGATATGTTTAAGCGCATCTCTGATTGAGAATACACTTAAACATAGGTCGGCACAGATTCTGAGTTAGGTCGGCGTATCTACTGATACGCCGACCTAACTCTACCTAAATCTAGCTACCTGTCATTACACTGTACGGGCTCAGCTGTCAGTTAGCCGCACACAGCTGCCAATTCCACGCTTCTTTTGGTTGTATTTGATTACCTCTGGGATTTTTATTTTCTGCAAAAAAAAAAAAAAAAATTACCAAAAAAGGTATTTTTCTTTGTTTCCCTTATAAAACATTGTAAATAAGTACGTTTTCTCCTTCACTGATGGGCACTGACGGGAACTGATAAGGCGGCACTGATGTGGTGGCATTGAGGGGCACTGATGGGCACCGATGAGGTGGCACTGACATGGTGGCATTGAGGGGCACTGATAGGCGGCGCGGATGGGCACTGATAGGCGGCGCGGATGGTACTCTTTACCTAGATCAGTGTTGTGGGGTCTCAGACTAACTCCCTGCAACAACGATCGCCGCAATGCGCACCCCCGGGGGCGCGCAGCGGCTCAATATCCTGAGGACGTCATATGACGTCCACTCAGGATATTGAAACCACTTTGCCGACCTCTTTTTGCATAAGGCGGGCGGTAAGTGGTTAAACACAATTTCCAAAATTTTAACATTTATAGAACATTTGTTTAGCTCAGGGATATGCAATTAGCGGACCTACAGCTGTTACAAAACTACAAGTCCCATCATGCCTCTGGGTGTCATGCTTGTGGCTGTCAGAGTCTTGCTATGCCTCATGGGAATTGTAGTTCTGCAACAGCTGGAGGTCCGCTAATTGCATATCCCTGGACTTTAGCTCATTACATGAAAGTAATCTTAGTAATATAAAAAATAAAAAAACTTAGAATACAAAATCTTCAGGTTTTACTCAAATTAGTTGATGCAAAAAATGAATACACCCCACAACAAAAACGACTCCATCTAGTATTTTGTATGACCTCCATGATTTGCAAGGACAGCACCAAGTCTTCCAAGCATGGAATGAAGAAGTTGGCGACATATTGCAACAGCTATCATTTCCCATTCTTCAAGAACGACCTCTTTTAGAGGCTGGATGGAGAGTGAGGCTGGGTTCACACTACAGTAAAACCTTGGTTTGAGAGCATTTTGCAAGACAAGCAACATTTTTTAATGCATTTTGACTTGATATACAAGCGATGTCTTGATATAAAAGAGTAGCAGCATGTCACAACGGAGTATAAAAGATAAGAAAAGCGCCTCCAAGTGTAGCAAATACAATATGGTTACATTTACAGTAATGAAGATACAACATTTAGCAACTCACATGGTTGACGTTTAAAACTGGCAGGCATCCGGGGTAAAGCTGTCCACATAGACCATCCTCTGCACCACCATCATCCCTTCCACACTGCGCTCCATGAGCGCTTCAAGCCTCGCTTTACTTAGTGTCTGTTTTAATCATCAACCATGCGAGTTGCTAAATGTTGTACCCAGGGGAGGGCTGGCAGGGGGGACAGGGTGGAAATCTCCCCCCGGGCTGGTGACACTATGCACAGCCACCGGCCGCCACTACCAAATGCTGTTTTTGCAGAGCAGGAATATGCCTGCTGGAGCTCTGTTAACACAGGTCACGGCCGCTGCTCACCTCCCACTGTGCAGCCGTGCCTGTATCAGCTCCTAGGTAGATGGCTGCAGAGCTGAGCTATGTCTCGTCTCACACATAGCTCAGCCTCAGCGCACACCAGCGCTGACAACCCCTCCTCTCTCTGCACAGACACGAGGACTCTGATGTAAGGGGGGCCTCTGTGCAGACTCTGATGTAAGGGGGGGCCTCTTGTGATCATGAAAAATCTTAGACTGTGTTTCCTCGATCAATCACTTGTCCATGCTCTATGGGCCACTTGACTGGACTTGCCCCCAGGCCTAAGGCTGCCAGCCCTCCCCTGGTTGTACCTTTATTAAATGTAACCATATTGCTACACTTACAGGCGCCTCTCTTCTCTTTTATACTCCGTAGCTCCTGCTGGATTTTTCTTCAAATCCCCTTGTAGAGGCCGCCATCACATTTCTATAATGTTTTTATATGGACAATAAACTGAAGAACTTATGAATAAATGGTTGTGGAACGAATCAGAGTTTCCATTATTTCCTATGGGGAAATTTGCTTTAATATAGAAATGCTTTGGATTACAAGCATGCTTCCGGAACGAATTCTGCTCACAATCCAAGGTTTTAATGTATTGTGAACTGGAAGCGGGTTTCTCTGCATCCAATTCAGATAGCAGGAGATTGTGACTGGCTCTATGGAGACGGTTCACACATCTCTGCAGTGGCTCCGGTGTGAATTGTACACGAGTCCTGTGCCAAATTTGGGCTGAAATCGGACTTTAAACAGTGAATGGAGACGCACCGGTCTCCTGCTGTTAGCTGCTGCGTTCTCCAGTGTGAACCCGGCCTGATGCTAGACTTGTCTCTTCAGAATTTTCCATAGGTGTTCGATTGGGTTCAGATCAGGAGACATACTTGGCCACTGAATCCTTTTCACCCGGTTCTTCTTCAGAAACGCAACAGGAGCCTTAGATGTGCGTTTTGGATCATTATGTTGGAAAAGTGCACAAGGACAAACTTCAAACATGTCTTGTTACTCATAGCCATTACATGGTGGATTAATGAGGACGAGTAGTTTCAAGAAGCTAGAGAAGGGACAAGGACACTACATTTCTGGCAGGATCATCAGGTTCTAGATCAGGGGTCTTTTTTCAGGGGATTTTAGAAATTTTTTCTCCTGACATTACACATTTAAGTTTCAACACATATTTAGTATAGTGCCTCCCTAGCATACATATTAACTTCACTTGTAACACACAAAGATAATGTTCTTGCCTATATTAACAGAACCTGGGAGGTACTTAAGAGGAGGTCCAGCCTGGGTGAAAAAAAAAAAAAAGTCAGCAGCTACAAACTTTTAATATTAGAACACTTACCTGTCCAGGGAGCCCGCAATGTCGACTTACCAGCCAATCTTTGGATTGACTCCTGGGTGCTGCCGCTGCCATTCCTGGTAAGGGAACCAGGCAGTGAAGCCTTGCAGCTTTACGAGTGGTTCCCTACTGCGCATGCACCCTTTCTAATTGGCCCGGCGGCAGGGGGGCTGAACTTCTGGGACACGGCTCTGTCTGTTAGTGGGGGGGGGAAGGGGACCTGTCAAAAAACAGGTCCCCGTTCCACCCCCCTCCCCCCTGAAATGTGCCAAATGCGGCACCGGAGGAGGGGGGGGGGGGAGGAAGTGTATAAAACACTAATTTCTTTTCACCCTCTCCCCTTTAATCAGGTTGGTTTTTGGTATATCATTTTTTTTACCATAACCATAAGCCATGATCTCTTGTGCCACCCCATTGGTTTTCCCATTGGGTGTTTTGGACCTCTCCATTACTACCGTGTCAGACACTGAGCAGCGGTCACCATTTGGAGGAGCTAGGTTTTATTAAGTTCCAAGCTGGTTTAGAAGTCCCGTTTTAGAACATCAATATGTAGGGTGGTGGCACCCCGCCTTTCTAGGGAGTGCTTTAATATAATTTATGTATTTGTTTTTTTTTTGTATAGAATTCTGTTGGAGGCATCTGCTCCTGAAGAAGTGAAAGTATTCACGAAACACGTCAAGTTACAAGATGCATCTCTCTCTCCCATACTGCAATCATATTGGTAATGTAAAGCTTGATATAAATTATATATTGTTACGTGTATCACATTGGGTTGATACGTGTACTTTATACATAAAATCCCTGTACAATAAATGGATATTTTATGACTTTTGTATTATGCTCCATTTAAAGTCCTATGGATGAATATTGGTTGTGTGTGTTATGTATGTGTCACGTCCCTGGCGGTAGAGCCTGCTGTGCGGAGGACGGCCTCTCTTACAGCTCTGACTCCTAGCTCCTCCTCAAGAGTACAAAGTCGCACAAGTGCCTGGCAGGATCACTGATGAGTCGCAGGAGGACACTGGTGCAGGAGAGGCCCAGGAGCAGCTGTCAGCAGGTAGCGGAAGTAGGCAAGCCGGGTCATACACCATCAGGCACGTCAGGAACAAAAGCAGAGGTAGGAGCGAAGTCAAGGTGCAGGCCGGGTCGGTATTGGGCTGGCAGCGAGGTAGCAGAAGCAGCAGGCGGGAACAGGGTCAAAACAAGCCGGGTCAGGTGCATGCAGAGAGCAGGAGCGTCAGACAAGCCGGGTCGGATAAACGGAACAGGAATCAGGATACAGGATAACAGGATCAGGTACGCTAAACGTTAAAACGCCTGTTTGGCGCCAAAACACTCAAGGAGTGCACGCTGCGGCGCGCGCACAGGCGCACGCATGCGCGCCAATTGAGCGCTCGCAGAAACAGCCGCCATTTTGGGCACTGGCATGCCCTTCCTGACAGTATGGGGATGAAGGCATGATACCTTGGGCACCTCGTCTTTTCTACAATTAAACTGAAAAAATAAACTAATTCCGCTAACACACCTATGGAAAAGGTTAATTGCTGTATATTAAAAAAAATAATAATAATCTTGTGTTTAGTAATTGAGTCCCAGACTGTCTTGGCCTAATAAACAAAATCTATGACTCCAACCTTACTTTGTGTCGACATTAGTATTTATTGATATACAGTTTTGTTCTCAACACAAAGCAATACGTTTGCTGAAGCAATTATAAAACCAGAATTACAACATCACCGTTAAGATGAAGAGATTGGCTGTTGGCAGAGCTGGCACTCTTCTTTCTCAAAACACCCCTAGACCACACCTTCTGCCTTTCAGCTGCTATTACACAAATGCCTCTGGGGATGGGAGAGAGGTGTAGGAATTTCCCTTAATCATAAAGATAAGGTAACAGGTTTGGTGCAGGTCTCATCCATTGGCGCCAAGCAACTGAAACATACTACAGTATAAGTTGTACTCTAGATCAGGGGTCTCCAAACTTTCTAAACAAAGAGCCAGTTTATTGTTCTTCGGACTTTAGGTGGGCCGGACTGTGGCCAGCGGGAGTTGAAATTTGACTTGTATCAGTGGGAGTAAACATCAACACATTTGGTATTAGTTGGGGGGGGGGATAGTGCCCCATTGTTGGCATCATTGGGAGGAATAGTTCCCTATTGTTGTCAGTTGACAGAATAATGTCCATCAGTGGGAGAATAGTGCCCCAAGGGCCAAATAACAGCAGGCAAAGTGCCACATCCAGCCCCCGGGCCACACAGTTTTGAGACCACTGCTTAAGATCAATGGGTCCCAAAACACCTGGCATGGTCAATGCCTGGTCATGATTTTCCACCTACAGCCAGCTGAAGATCCCCTAAACTACTACAGTGCCTTCCAGCTCCCATAATGCACCCATCCTCACAGTGCCCACAGCCAACTCCTCCACCGCTGCAGAGCTTCTAGTCCCCTCATTGTGCCCCCAACCTTCAACAGTATCTCTTAGTGGGTCCTAACCTCCCACAGTACTCCCTTGTCCATTTGCCTCTAAAGTGACCTCCAGTGTCTCCCAGTGTGCCCCCCAAATTCAACAGTATCCCACAGTACCCCCTTGCCCCTGAAGTTTCTTCCAGTCTCCCACAGCATGCCCCCCCTTTGCACAGTGTCCCACATTGCTGTCTAACCTACCACAGTACTTCTTTGCCCCTTTGTCTCTAAAGTGCCCTCAGGTCTCCCTAAGTGTACACTCCCACTTGTGTCCTCCAGGTCTCACAGTGCCCCTGCAAAGCCTCCATTTCCCCAGCCTTTCCAGAAACCTCATCCCCTAAAGGGCTGCCAATCCAGCTGCCGCTTTCCCCATACTAAACTTTTTATACTGCGGGGCATGGATGGTTTTGGAAGAATTCCCAGAGCCCTGGTCTCAATAGGGGACCCTGCTATAATGTTAGGGAGGGTTAGACCAACTAAATTAGGCAATACACTATTCAAATTTTGTCTAGTGCCTGGGGAACTGGCCAAAATATGTTCAGTGGATGGGCCACTCCATTTGATAACAGTCAATGCATGAAAAGCAAAAGGGAAAGCACAGTAAAGCAAAAGGTTAAACGCCACAAACGCTCTGCACTTGATTGCGCACGTTTTTGTCTGAAAAAAATGGAGTTAAAACAGTTGGTGAGGAGGCATATTATTGCTTCCCCACCACCTGCCAGTTGTTTTAGAAGCGCGATCCGAACCTGGCTCAGGCTTCAGAGGAAAAGGGAGATTTAGACATGCCTAAATGTACCTTAGATGCTATGCACATCAGTTCCCAATATAATGTGTGCGCCCATGCACTGTAAAGATGTAAAAAAGGCCCTAAAATCATAGGCCCAGATTCTCGTATATGGGCGTAAAACTGTGCGGGCGTAATGTATCTGCTTTACGTTACGCCGCCCCAAGTTTTACAGGCAAGTGCTTTATTCACAAAGAACTTGCCTGTAAAGTTGCGGCGGCGTAGCGTAAATCACCTGGCGCAAGCCCGCCTAATTCAAATTAGCCGGGTAGGGGGCGTGGAGCATTTTAATTAAGCGCGTTCCCGCGCCGAACGTAATGCGCATGCGCCGCCCGAAAAAAAATTCAGGGTGCATTGCTCCAAATGACGTCGCAAGGACGTCATTGCTTTTAACGTGATTGTAAATGGCGTCCAGCCCCATTCACGGACGACTTACGCAAACGACGTAAATTTTAAAATTTTGACGAGGGAACGACGGTCATACTCAACATTGGTTGCCCCCCATATAGCAGGGGCAACTTTACGCGGCGCAAATCTAACGTAAACGTCGTAACTTCACTGCGTCGACCACGCGTACGTTCAGGAATTCGCATATTTTGCAAATTTGCATACTCGACGGGGAAAACGACGGAGGCAACACCTAGCGGCAAAAAAAAAATTGCATTCAAGATCCGACAGCATAAGAGCCTTACGCCTGTCGGATCTAATGGATATCTATGCGTAACTGATTCTAAGAATCAGTCGCATAGATACGACGGCCCAGATTAGGACTTACGATGGCGTACATTGCGTTGCGCCGTCGTAAGCCCTTTGAGAATCTGGGCCATAGTACCACTGGTAGGCACACAGTCAACCATAGAAATTAATTGATGTATGCATGAAAATGCCAATGGTTCTATTCTGCCCATACACTTTTCCCAAACGAGAAACTTTGACGTTTGGGAAAATACACCATACAAGCATGAGTGGGTAAATGTCAAACGCTTTGGAAGAGTTGTAGGCCAGATCACCAATATCGGTTAGGAGGGTCTGTTGCACTAAATGTTCCTTAGGGGGGTCATCGCCACACAAGGAAAGGAAAATTCCTCATCGGCCATCATTCTTGGTGATAAATATGCTCTCCTACGGGAATAGAGTCGCCAACAGTACTATATCAGGGGCTGTAGAAAAAAAAAAATCATTAAAAATACACGCCGATGTCTGTGTATACGACATCCCAGAATGCCAGCAATACTGACCCCCAGGCCTCAGTCTCTGGTTCTGGGGATTTTAACCACTTCCATACAGGGCACGTATACACCTTCCCGCCCAAGCCAATTTTCAGCTTTCAGCACTGTCGCACTTTGAATGGCAATTGCGCGGTCGTGCTACACTGTACCCAAACAAAATTGGCGTCCTTTTTTCCCCACAAATAGAGCTTTCTTTTGGTGGTATTTAATCACCTCTGCGATTTTTTTTTTTTGCGCAACAACTAAAAAAAGACTGGAAATTTTGAAAAAAAATTACGTTTTTATTTTTTTCTGGAAATTTTTTTGTAAATAAGTAAGTTTTCTCTTTCAATTATGGGCACTGATATGGCGGCACTGATGGGCACAGATGAGATGGCACTGATGGACATCGATGAGGTAGTACTGACGGGCACAGATGAGGTGGTACTGATTGGCGGCGCTGGTATGCGGCACTGATGGGCGCTGAAATGCGGCACTGATGGGCACACACGGGCGGCACTGATGGGCACTCATGGGCGGCACTGATGGGCACTCATGGGCGGCACTGATGGGCACTCATGGGCGGCACTGATGGGCACTCATGGGCGGCACTGTTTTCCTTTTGTTGCCAGTCAGTGCCCATTTGTGGGCACTGATTGGCATCTTTATTTTTTTTTCCAGACTTATTTTTTTTTTTTTTCAAACTTTTTTTTTTTAGACTTTTTTTTGCCCCGTTTTTTTTTTCTTCCTGCCCTTCCCTGGTGGTCCAGGGTGGGCTTCCCTGGTGGTCCATGTGGCGATCCGAGGGGGGGCTGCGCTGATAAACAATCAGCGCGAACCCCCCCTGTCAGGAGAGCCGCCGATCGGCTCTCCTCTACTCGCGTCTGTCAGACGCGAGTGAGGAAGAGCCATCGACGGCTCTTCCTGTTTACATCGTGATCAGCCGTCATTGGACACGGCTGATCACGTGGTAAAGAGCCTCCGTGAGAGACTCTTTACCGAGATCGGTGTTGCGGGGTGTCAGACTGACACCCCGCAACAACGATCGCCGCGATGCGCGCCCCTGGGGGCGCGCAGCGGCATAGAATCCTGAGGACGTCATATGACGTCCAGTCAGGATTCTACAACCACTTTGCCGACGTCAATTTGTCATTGGCGGGCGGCAAGTGGTTAAGTTTGGCTTTGTCATCACCTGGTGAAGGATTCCAAGATTTGATTATCTGGATTTTCTACTTAAGATTTGGACTTTATCACTTAATTGTATACTTTATTGATTTATATTTATACTCATTTCACATAATATATGTTGTTCAATTGAATATGTTCTTATTGGTTTTGCGCTGCACTGCTTTCCTTTGTAGTTTTGTCACTTATGGATTTTTGTGAATATCCTGTTTTAGTGTTCAGGCAGCATTACTGGTGAATTTAATCTTTATGGTATTTCACTTTATTTTAGCACTTGCTTTAACCTAGTTTATCATTTTGCACTGATTGCACCCCTATTTTTCCATGTATATTGTGGTTAGTTTCAAGTTACAAATTACCCCGGGCTTTGTGCCTCTATGCTGCGTGAACTGGATCTAACAATTATGGGATCGTAATGACTGTTGTCTCCAGTGTTACACTACCACCTTCTACATGGGTATGTCACGAGGTGTAATTCCAGTCAATGGGTGTTTTATTAACTCCTAGGCCACCTTCACCTGGGGCCCATAATTGGCCAATTGTTTATGCAGATTAAGGCACCAGGTGCTGCGTTTCCAGTTATTTAGGTCTATGGGGATCATTGCACAGACAGAGCAAAATTATCCTACCGTGACATGCACGTGGGTGCATGCAAGCAGCCCGATACACTTTTTTTTGTACCCCTGTCCAATTAAGACATCTGTGCCTGTGCAACCATTGTGTCCCCATAGATCTACGTCTGCACGGAGCTTGGTGGCTCAAGCTGCATAAACAAAACAGTCCATTCACAGGGTACAGGTCTCAGTAGTGGCCTCATGCACACGAGAAGCAAATGCAAACACATGTAAACGCAAGTTTTCAAAGGCAAAAACCGGCTTTTAAAAAACGCCCGTTGTCGCGAATTTCGCTGCGTTTTGCGGCCATCAGCTTTTACAACAAAGACATTGTAGACCCTCCCAAAACTTTGAAACGCAAAAACTTTTGCGTCTGAACCCAAAATTTTGCTTCTGAAAAAGCGAGCCTAAACCCAACTGCTTTAAAACGCAAAAAAACGTGAATGTGTGCATGGACACATAGGATAACATTAAATGTGTTCAGGGGCAGTTGAAAAAAATGCCCAAATGCCTCTGAACTCGAGTTTACCAGCGTCTCGTGTGCATGGGGAGTTAGGCCCCATGCACACGAGACGCTATTACAAACGCCTCTAATCTCAGCTTTTCAAAGGCAAAAACCGGCATTTAAAACGCCTGTTTTTGCCGCGAATTGCGCAGCGTTTTACCGCGATTTGCGGCTGTCAGCGTTTATCCCCAAAACACTGTAGACCCTCCCCAAGCTTAGAATCAAACTATTTGTGCCGCGTTTTGCGTCTAAAACGCAAAAGCTGAAAGCTTCTGAACCCAAAATTTTGGGTTTGGAAAAACGGCCCTAAACCCAACTGCTTTGAAACGCCAAAAAACGTGATCGTGTGCATGGACACATAGGATAACATTAAATGTGTTCAGGGGCAGTTGAAAAAAATGCCCAAATGCCTCTGAACTCGAGTTTACCAGCGTCTCGTGTGCATGGGGAGTTAGGCTCTATTCACACTTGACATTTCCAAAACGTGCCACAAAGTGCACAGAAAACATGTAGTGCACCTCACGCAGGAGCCGCAAATAGTACTGGGATCGCCCACCTTGCACACCGAATTTCCACAGTCCACTACTTTGTTTTGTATTTATCGAGGGATTTGAACTTGGATGGGGATAGGGGTATTACGGTATGCCCATTTGACTTCCGAACTCTTCAGGGACAACCATTTTTTATGTACACTCCTCTTCTGCCTCCAGCACTCACTTGCTTGCAAAAGGAACAGACTCAGCTGGGGCACCTTCAGTGGATCTTGCAAAGCACTCAGCCAGATCAAAACAAGAGCCCTTTACAAGCAGGGACCCGGGACCCTTTAGTTGTGTGGCAAAGTCCAGTGTCCAGCTTACATCCCTGTGGCCCATTCAGGCACTGCCTTCCTGCAGCTGCCCCTTTCACCAGCCCACCCAGTTGACTTCTCCTGGAGAACTCCTGGACATGCTGACTCTCTCACGCTGTCCTCTCACTTGAAGGATATCCTCTGTGTGTTGTATCTACTGTGGATAGGCTGGGGTCACCATTAATACTCCAGGCAGCTTCTCTTAAAATCAACCCTCCACTTCTGGAAGCTTCTCCAAGGTTCTAGAGAGCAGGAGGAGTTACCAGAGATGCTGCCTGCTGAGTCACTCAACCCTGACCCAGATTTGGCAGCCAAGCCAAAATTTACCTACTTTAAACAACTATGTACACTAGCTAGAGGGTGCTACACATGCATTTTTCCCCATGCTGAAATCCATGTCACATTTGCAGTGCCATTAATTGTTAAAGACACCCCATCACACGCAACAGGAGCATGTTTGCAGTGCATTTTGTCACGTTACAAATGCACCAAAACATGTGGTGAAAAAAGGAAATTGCATAATCTATAGCTTGCTTTAGTTTTTATAGCTTCCGGTTACTGGTTATGTTAAAGGGCAGTTTATAGTTCAAATAATTTTGGGCAAAAGTCAGTTTCACCCTCACTATAAGAGCCCTTATACACCGACAGCGCCCAGGCGCTTTACCATCGTTTTTGTGGTGCTTTTAAACCACTCTAGCGGCTGAAGAGTTAAAAGTGCCCACAACATGCCGCTGTGGAGGCGCTTTGGCGGTGCTGCCCACTGATTTAAATGGGCAGGGGAGCTTTAGGAGCAGTGTATTCACCCCTCCTAAAGTGCTGCAAAGAATCTGCTTGTAGCACTTTTAAAGTCCTGCCAGCGCAGCGTCCCAGTGTGAAAGCCCTCGGGCGTTCACAATGGGATTGCAGATGAGGCTTTTTTCAGACGCTATTTTTTAGCGCATGAAAAAACGCCTCCAGTGTGAAAGGGGTCTTACAGTTATGTAGTCAGGCTGTATGTACAGTAATATAGGGCTTTTTTTTACCTCGTCTTATGACTGCAGCAGCAAAAGGTTAAAAAAAAAATTGTGCTGCCAGCACATAGGAGAGTCAGACTGTGTTTTGCTCAAGCATTGGCCTGACTATTCAGTCACTAAGCCGCCCTCCGCCTTTGTTAATGTTAACAGAATGAAAGCACTGGCCCGGATTCAAAGACATTTGCGCTTTATTTGCGGAGGCGCAGGGCAACGATTTTTCCCTGCGCCCCCGCAAATTTGCTCCGCTGCCCTCGATTCACGGAGCAGTAGCTCAGTAAATTGCGAGGGCGCGCCGGCAAAATTGCCCGGCGCTAGAGCACGCAATTTAAATGATCCCGTAGGGGGCGGGAATCATTTAAATTAGGCGCGCTCCCGCGCCGAGCGTAGAGCGCATGCTCCGTCGGGAAACTTTCCCGACGTGCATTGCGGCAAATGACGTCGCAAGGACGTCATTTGCTTCAGAGTGAACGTGAACGGCGTCCAGCGCCACTCACGAATCACTTACGCAAACGACGTAGATTTCAAATATCGTGACGCGGGAACGACGGGTATCCTTTAGCATTGGCTGCCCCTACTATTAGAAGGGGCAGCCTTACGCTAAACACGCCGTACAGAAACGACGTAACTTGCGTACGCAGGGCTCGCGCAACATTGTGAATCGGTGTTAGTATGCAATTTGCATACTATACACTGAGCACAATGGGAGCGCCCCCTAGCGGTCATCGCAAGAATGCAGCCTAAAATATGCGTGGCATAAGAGCCTTATGCCACGCAAATTTTAGGCTGCAGTCGGTGTTACGATGTTCCTGAATCAGGAGCATTCGTAACGCCGGAGCAAGTAAGCAATTGCGCTGTGTAACCTATGGTTACACAGGCGCAATTGCTACTTGAATCTGGGCCACTGTTGATTAGAGTAGGGTCCAGGGAAGGGGAGGAAAGGGCTCAGGCCACTGGCGCCGAGTGTAAAAACTGCTGTCTGACTCTATGTGCTGCCAGAACAGGGCATTTTTAATTCGCTGCAGTCATCACCATCCATTTCGCCACATGGGAAAAGCCATGTATTATTTTTTCCCCCCTTTAATACAAGCGTTCTCTGATTTTCCAATGCGAATGACATCACGATCTCTGACCTCGGCCAATTGCAGAACACCTCACACTTACTAAAATAGATCCGAGGCTTCTCTTGAGCAGTGGAGGTGCAGAGGCTCCATGTTTAGTGCACAAAGAGGAAGTCGCCTGAGCAAACGCCAGAATGGGAGCCGCTTACTGTATGTAGCGTAGGCTACAACAGTGAATTACAGATTGACCATAGGCCACACAAAGGTGGCACCTGGAGAATTTATTTCAGCCCAAGCTCCAATTTTCCCAAGTTTGGCTTAAATTTGTACCCAAAGAAGGGAAGCAGGAAGAACTAGATAGGCAGTTCATTTACCTCCAGTCATAAAAAAAGTCACAGAGTCCTGGCCTAGCCTCCCCGGTACCCTGGTTGTCATCGGAAGGTTCAAAGTTGCCATTTTGCCTCGGAACCACCTGGCTTCATGCCCAACAAAAACAAATCAGGTCACAAAATGGCCGAATAATGTTTGTACAGGTGACAAACAAACTTGAATAGTGCAGTTTGTGTGATTCACCTAAGTAGAAACTTGTCAGACAGAATTCCAGGCCCGTGACACGGGAGTCAATAGGCAGATGCCTCTCATCTCAGCTGTGATCTTCAGGCTGGCACATGTCAGGTCACGTCCAGATAAACATCCTGAGCCCGGCTATGCAGAAACTCAACGTCTACGTCCTGAGAGAAGAGCAGGAAACGATGGGCGATGACAACATGAAACTAAACCAGCGCAACAAGGATTGTATAGAATACACGCCTTGCACATAAGGCCTATGGCTCTTCCTGTATAAGCAGAGCACTGCGACATCAGGACCTGCTGTTTATATAATCTGAACGATAGCAATCTGCCAACACCATCTAATCCCCACTCACATTCACTAGAGCTTCAGATAAAAGTTGCTGGCACATTTTGCCGGTGGGCGTAGCATTTTGTGGCACCCGTTGAACCATATTTTACCTCATAAATCACATGGTACTTCCTCCAATGAACGTAGTTCACCACCTGACCTCTCAGTGTATGTCAGACTGTGTATGTGGTATTTACTGAAGGCAAAGCTTGAGTTGTCCACTTTGGGCTAGATTCAGATAGCCCTGCGTAATTTAGTGCGGGCGTAACGTATCTCCGATATTGCCGTTCGTGTAAGAATCCCAGTGCGCATGCTCGAAATTCCACCGCAAATAGTCATTGCTTTCGACGTGAACGTAAATTACGCCCAGCCCTATTCGCGAACGACTTACGCAAACGACGTAAAAATTCAAAATTCAACGCGGGAACGACGTCCATACTTAACATTGCGTACGCCTCATAGAAGCAGGAGCAACGTTACGCCGGAAAAAGCCTTCCACAAACGACGTAAAAAATTTGGCCGGGCGCACGTACGTTTGTGAATCGGCGTATCTAGGTCATTTGCATATTCTACACCGAAAACGACGGAAGCACCACCTAGCGGCCAGCGTAAATATGCACCCTAAGATACGACGGTGTAAGAGACTTACGCCAGTCGGATCTTAGCCTAATTTCGGCGTATCTTGCCTTCTGAATACAGAAAGAAGATACGCCGGCGCAGCTTTGAATTTACGCTGCGTATCTATAGATACGCTGGCGTAAATTCTTGCTGAATCTAGCCCTTTGATTTTTTTTCTTGTGCTCAAAGTAACTTTATAGAATTTTTTGGATTACAGCATGTTAATTTAAAGTATTTTTTTTTAATTCTAATTAATTCTTTGTTTTTTTTGTTTTAACAGGTAGCAAGTTTTATTGTCATTTTAAGTAGTAACAAAAAAATACTTGCAGAATGCATTCATTTTAATTGTGGATCTCAGAGTTCAATCATGATAAAAAAATAAAAAAGTAAAAAAAAGGGATTGGTTTTTGGCTTTGTGTTTGTGGGGCACCTGAAGTTTTACATAGGTCACTCCCAATACTGTTTTGGAGTCGGGGTAGTCCCCAATTTTTGGTGATCTTTTCCCCCACCCCTTGTTTTTGTCAGGAATGTTTTGGGTTTGGGACTGGTTTTCCCAGTGGAGCTGTTTGCATCCTGAGTTACAGCATTTAACAAAAAAAAAGCTGAATAATTTCTATGCAAAAAAAATAAATAAAAAAAATGTATATAGACACAAACGTTAATGGCATCCCAGTCTTAGTCCGTAGGGCTCAATATTGAGTTGGCCCACCCTTTGCAGCTTTAACAGCTTCAACTCTTCTGGGAAGGCCGTCCACAAGGTTTAGGAGTGTCTATGGGAATGTTTGACTATTCTTCCAGAAGCGCATTTATGAGGTCAGGCATGGGATGGGAAGGCCTGGCTCACAGTCTGCGCTCAAATTCATCCAAAAGGTGTTCTATCAGGTTGAGGTCAGGACTCTGTGCAAGCTGGTCATGTTCCTCCACCCCAAACTCCCTCATCCATGTCTTTATGGACCTTGCTTTGTGCACTGGGCCAAATCATTTGGTGGAGGAGTGGGGTTGTTTTCCAGGGGTTGGGCTTGGCCCCTTAGTTCCAGTGAAGGGATCTCTTAAGGCATCCGCATACCACGACATTTTGGACCATTTCATGTGGGAAGAGTTTGGGGATGGCCCCTTCCTGTTCCAACATGACTGTGCACCAGTGCACAAAGCAAGGTCCATAAAGACATGGATGAGCGAGTTTGGGGTGAAGGAACTTGACCGGCCTGCACAGTCCTGACCTCAACCAGAGAGAACACCTCTGGGATGGATTAAAGCAGAGACTGTGAGCCAGGCCTCCAACATCAGTGCCTGACCTCATAAATGCACTTCTGGAAGAATGGTCAAACATTCCCATAGACACTCCTAAACCTTGTGGACAGTCTTCCCAGAAAAGTTGAAGTTGTTATAGCTGAAAGGGGTGGGCCAACTCAATATTGAACCCTACGGACTAAGACTGGGATGTCATTAAAAGTGGTTGTAAACCCTCTCTGACTACTTTTACCTACAGGTAAGCCTAAATTAAGGCTTACCTGTAGATATTTGCCAAAGAGAATGCACCGCTGTCTATGGTGCATGCGCCCCGTAGACAACGGCACAGGTGCACTGGGCGTGCCGGGTCTTGAATGGGATCTGCCGGTCCCGCGCGGGAGGGACATCATAGCCGCTCCAGCCAGTCACAGTGCTGGAGCGGCGAAACCGGGAAGGCACTCGGAGGAGACATAGCGGTGGCCGAGGAGCGCTTCGATCTCAGGTAAGTCATTCATAATGAGCTAGTATGCTATGCATACTAGCTCATTATGCCTTTCTCTTGCAGGTTTTTTTTTTGGAAAATGTCTAGAGGGTTTACTTCTTCAACCACTTAAGGACCGCCGCACAACAATATACGTCGACAGAATGGCACGGCTGGGCACAAGGGCGTGCATGTACGTCCCCTTTAAGAACTCAGCCGTGGGTCGGGAGGGCGCCGCACTCGCGACCTGGTCCGAAGCTCCGTGACCGCAATCGGGTCACAGGAGCTAAAGAACGGGGGCGAGTGGAAACAAACCTTCCCCGTTCTTCTCTGTGGCAGTATCTGTTTCCTGTCATAGGGAACAATGATCAGTGACGTCACACGTCCAGCCATGGCCCTCTACAGTAAGAAACACTCCCTTAGGGCACACTTAACCCCTTTAGTGCCCCCTACAGGTTAACCCATTCACTGCCAGTGTCATTTCCACAGTAATCAGTGCATTTTTATAGCACTTTCCGCTGTGAAAAATGACAATGGTCCCAAAAATGTGTCCGATGTGTCTGCCATAATGTCGCAGTCACGAAAAAAAAAAAAAATCATCACCGATCGCCGCCATTACTAGTATACAAATTTTTTTTTAATAAAAATACCATGAAACTACCCCCTATTTTGTAAACGCTATAGCTTTTGCACAAACCAATCAATAAGCGCTTATTGAGATTTTTCACCCAAAATATGTAAAAGAATACGTATCGGCCTAAACTGAGGGAAAGAAAAAAAATTCTATATTTTTTGGGGATATTTATTATAGCAAAAAATATAGCATTTATTTTAAATTGTCGCTCTATTTTTGTTTATAGCGCAAAAAAATAAAAACCACAGAGGTGATCAAATACCACCAAAAGAAAGCTCTATTTGTGGGAAAAAGGACGTCAATTTTGTTTGGGAGCCACGTCGCACGTGCGCGCAATTGTCAGTGCCGAAATGCAAAAAGGGGCCAGGTCCTTTACCTGCATAATGGTCCCGGGCTTAAGCGGTTAAAGTCAATGTGCGTGTAAAGCAGGGGTCTGCAAACTTTTCAAACAAAGGACCACTTGATTGTCCTTCAGACTTAAGGAGGGCCGGATTGTGGCCAGCGGGGGGCAGAAAATGTCCCGGACCCAGCTCCGGTGAGAATAAATGTGGCCTCAGGGTTGGTGGTCACTAGGAGGAGGAGGAGTAGGGCCCCTATCAGTAGGAGAAATAGAATCCCATCATTGATATTAGTAGAAGAAATGGTGCTCCCTTGTTGGTATCAGTGGAAGGAATAGTGCCCCAAGGGCCGCATAAAGGCTAGCAAAGGGCCCTCGGGCCGCAGTTTGGAGTCCCCTGGTGTAAAGGAAGGTGTCCCGATACTTTTGATAATAGTGTGCGTTTATAGATTTTATAATGTGAGATATATATATATATATATATATCACTCACACACAGTGAAAGATAAAACACAAACATGTCAGCAAAAACAACTCAAAGACAGAATCACTGAGTTGGGAAAAGGATCACCCCCCATGTGTCAGTATTTTCTTGACCCACCTTTTGCTTTAAATGACAGTCTTTAGTCTGTTGGGATATGTCTCTACTAACTTTGCACATCTAGACTTTGCAATATTATATTTGCTCACTCTTCTTTACAGAATTGCTCAAGTTCAGTTCAATTTGAAGGGGATCGTTTGTGGACTGCAGACTTCATTCCACAGATTTTCAATGGGGTCTGAGCTCTGACTGGGCTATGTAAGGACATTCTCCTTCAACCACTGTGTGCTCATTTTTTCTGTGTGCTTTGAGTCACTGTCACGGTGGAAGGCAAACCTTCTTGCAATCGACAACTTTCTGGCAAAGGGCAGCAAATTTTCTTCCTTAAGAATTTGATGGTATTTTGCCCCATCCATTTTTCCTTCTATCCAGATAAGTGCTCCGGTCGCTGCTGCAGAGAAATACCCCATAACAGGATATTATCACCTCCATGCTTTACTGGAGGAATGGTGTTATTTGGATGGTTAGCTGTATTGGATTTCCACCAGACAAATGGTTTGGTATTAAGGCCAAATACATTATTTTTCCTCATCTGACTATCTTAAAAAATGGACCCTGAAGGAGATTTTGAGGCCACATGGAAAAAGAAAGAAAAAGAACTGCGTTAGTGCGCGCGCACACACACAGACACACACTAAAACTATGAAATAAAAAACCTGCAGTCTCCAACCATCTCCTGTCTGCTAGAGGTGCACCAAATGGAAATTTTGATAATGCTACTAGCAGTGTGTTTAAGAGGAGACTGTGGACATGACGCAGGAGATGGTCAGAGACTGTGGACATGACGCAGGAGATGGTCAGAGACTGTGGACATGACGCAGGAGATGGTCAGAGACTGTGGACATGACGCAGGAGATGGTCAGAGACTGTGGACATGACGCAGGAGATGGTCAGAGACTGTGGACATGACGCAGGAGATGGTCAGAGACTGTGGACATGACGCAGGAGATGGTCAGAGACTGTGGACATGACGCAGGAGATGGTCAGAGACTGTGGACATGACGCAGGAGATGGTCAGAGACTGTGGACATGAAGCAGGAGATGGTCAGAGACTGTGGACATGAAGCAGGAGATGGTCAGACCATCAGAGACTGCATTTTTCCTTGGGCTTTTCTTGCACTAAAAAAAAAAAAAAAAAAAAAAAAAAAAACAAAGTGCCAATAATGGCCAACAATAAATTCACATTAATTTAAAAGTTGAACATAATACAATTATATATAAAAAATGAAAATATTTTTTTTTTTTAAAACAAATTTTTTCGGCAAAGTGCATCCTGCATTTTCGGTACCAAAATTTCCATTTGATGCACCCCTAAAAAAGCATTTATAATATTTTTTTCTTTTATGTAAACATAAAATGTTTTGCCTTTCATTTATATTTAAACTGAATGGGTCGTTTTACAGGACGAGGGTTCACATATATTTTAAGACTGTTGTGCACACAGCAGGGCTGCAGCAGTGTAAATGCAGCTATAAACAGCTGTACAGAGCTAGGTTACAGTGGTTCTTAAGGCAGATTGGTTCTGTGCCCATCTCAATCCAGCAATGTGCACAAGAGCCACAAAGTACAGGGACGCTCTCCTCATTGGCTGAGACAGCAGCGGGTGCCATTGGCTCCCGTTACTGTCAAGTCAAAGCCAGTGAGCAAATGAGAGAGGGGGCGGGGCTGAGCCACGGCTTCATGTCTGAATGAACACACAGAACAGCGGCTTGGTTTAGGTGCACCCATAGCAAGCAGGAAGGGGCCAGGAGCACCGAAGAGGGGCCCAAGAAGAGGAGGATTGGGGCTGCTCTTTGCAAAACCACTGCACAGAGCAGGTTTATTATTATTTTTTTGTTTTAAAACACAAGACTTTAATATAACTTTAAGTTGGTATGAGTAGATAGATTTGTACATTCTGTGCCTTCGTTGCGGCCGCTGATTGCACATCAAATCAATGTTTACATCTCCCCCGAGAGTGAATCAGTCATGCGGTGGTGGCGCAGGCACAGAATGACTTCGGAGTGAGAATGACTGAAGATTGAGGTCGTTCTGCTCCTGCGCTCCCACTTTCACATTGTTGAGATCTACAAGTAAGCTCTGAATCTGCTAGGTAGAAGCACCTAGGGCCTGTGTTAGACGTGTGTGTGGGACGGGAATAGAAATGCGGACAGATTTTTCATTATTCGGAAATTTGGATGTATGAGAATTACAATAGCAACGAATAAGAAAATAACAAATCAAAATTTCTGGTGAAAATTTAATCTAATTTAAATACCCAAAGGGAATAAAATCGAATACAATAGAAGATAAAATAAAAAGGGAGAAGGAATAAAACTAAGGAGACGGGGGAAGGGAGTGGGGAAGAGAAGGAATATCAGGAAGATTGTTAAAAAAATTATATATCAAACATTTTTACATCTATTTTGTGCAGAGCTTTTTTTCTCAGAAAATAGGTGCAGGAACTCAACCACGACCCCATTCAGAAAACAGTAGAAGGGCCTTAAATACCAGGAGTGCATTGCATACAGAGTGCAGAGTTCAGGGGGGTTACACACAGAGTGCAGAGCTGTCACTTGTAAACACAGAAACCAGACTTCTGTGTTTACAAGTGATTGTGGTGAGCAGGCACCAAAGGGTCTGAGCCAGAGGTGGTGGAACTGAGTTCCCCCTGAAAAAAAAAAACCTGATTGTGTGTACATTATATATAAAAAAAAAAAAAAAAAAAAAAAAAAAAGAAGAAAGAAAAAAAAAAGATGAATAGATTAGAAAGAATTAGAGGTGCATCAAACCAGACTATGCAGGATGCACTTGCCCGAAAACTACTATATTAGAGATTGAAATGTATTCTATTGGAAATTCGAATTTCAGAAGAAGGTTAAAGTCAGGATGCAGGATGCACTTGGCCGAAAACCAAATACATTATATATATATATATATATATATATATATATATATATAATATTTGGTTTTCGGCCAAGTGCATCCTGCATTGTCCGGATAGATATATATATATATATATATATATATATATATATATATATATATATATATATATATATATACACACATACACACACACACACACATACATATATACACACACACACACACACAGTATTATATGCGACTTTTTAAATAATATCATTAATTTAAATAAATATGAATCTATTGTTGGCTATTATTGCCACCTTTAGTGCAGGAAAAGCTTTAGGAAAAAAAAGGTATCCCTTTAAATTCTATGTATGTTTTCACACTGGTCCATTGCGCTTCTGGTGTGGTGTTAAAAATCCTGCTTGCTGCATTTTTGATCTAAGAAAAAAATAAATAAAAAAAAAGCGCTTTGAAACCGCAAGACCCCATGTTACATTTTTGAGTCACACGATCTATGAAAAAAAATCCACCATAAGCACAGTAGAGAAAAAAAAAAAAAGAGAAATCGCAATAAAATTCCTAACAAAATTGCGGTAAAATCACGTGCCGTTATCAGCTTTTTTTTTTTCTTCTTATTGGCCGAATGCCAATAACACAATTTTCAGCTGAACCGTTTTGGCGGCCGACTTTTCAGTGCATCTCTAGAAAGACTTTAACCTTCTTCTGAAATTCGAATTTCCAATAGAATACATTTCAATAGAAAAAAATAAAAGAATAAAAAAAATGGAAAGAAACAGTTTTCCGGAATTCAAAAATACAATATAATAGAAGAAAGCATAGAATAGAAAAAATAAAATGAAAATTAGAATAGAATAGAAAAAACCCCACAATAGAATGGAATGAAAATTAAAGAATATACCCATTTTCCAAAAATGTTATTTCAAATAGAATTTGATTCAAACTAAATAAAATAGAAAAAAAATAATAATAAAAAAAAAAAATCGATTTGAATGAATTCATTTAACTAAACGAATGTATGTAAATAGCAAATCAAAACAAATGTTTTTGTTCTGCACATGTCTGTTTATGATGTACGCATGTAAACATTAGTGCAAAGGTTGTTTACAGTCATGTAAAATAAGGTCCAAATCAGACCTAAAAACACACATTTTTTTGTTTTTAAAGTTGAATTGGAGCAGTGTGAAGGGGCGCATAGCATACAATACTGCTGTGTTCCGATCTGTATACATTACGGATCTGAACGCAGCTTATTGTACACCTGTGTATATGAGCCATTAGGCTTCATTCACACGGGCATATATCCATTTGCCACACAGAACACAGGTTCTTGCTGACAGAGCTAGCATAAGACCCGACATAAAATACGTGCCGAAAGTGCGTCTTCTGCTCAGATCTGTATCCACCACACACACACATATATATCACATACACACCATTATTATTATGAAACACCTAATATTGAGTAGGTCCTCTTTTTGCAGTCAAAAAGGTATGCCGTTGTATCTGGAACCAAGCCATCAGTAACAGCTCCTTTAACCGTGTTACGGCGGCAGGTCGGCTCAATTGCGCAAAATCACGTAATATAACATGATTTTGCTTTGCGGCCACTAGGGGCACGCACGCCCCCTGCTCACCCCTGGTGCTGATGCAAGTGCCCGGCGGGCCCGATCACCCGCGATCGCTCGTGACAGAGCGAGAACCGGGAGCTGTGTGTGCCTTTCAGGGGGAGAAATTACTGATCGTTGTTCATAAAATGCTTCTACATCATGGCGGCTTCCACCGTGCGTCTCCTCCAAGGCGTCCAATAAGATCACCGGTTCTTTGTATGAACAGCGGTCTGTCATTTCCCCTAGCCAGTCCCACCCCCCACAGTTAGAACACACTTTAGGGAACACAATTAACCCCTTGATCGCCTCCTAGTGTAAACCCCTTCCTTGTCAGTGACATTCTTACAGTAATCAATGCATTTTTATAGCACTGATCGGTATAAAAATGATAATGATCCTAAAAATGTGTCAAAAGTGTCCGCCATAAGATCGCAGTACCGATTTAAAAAAAAAAAAAAAAAAAAAAAAAAAAAAACGCAGATCGTCACCATTACTAGTAAAAAAAAAAAAAATATTTTTAGAAAAATGCCATAAAACTATCCCCTATTTTGTTGACGCTATAACTTTTGCGGAAATCAATAAACACTTGAGATTTTTTTTTTTTTTTTTTTAAGAAGAATACGTATCGGCCTAAACTGAGGAAAACCTTTTTTTTATATATATATTTTTGTGGATATAGCAAAAATTAAAAAAAAATAAATAAATAAAAAAAAACGTTTTTTTTTTTCAAAATTGTTGCTCTATTTTTGTTTATAGCGCAAAAAATAAAAAAACGCAGGAGGTGATCAAATACCACCAAAAGAAAGCTCTATTTGTGGGAAAAAAAGGACGCCAATTTTGTTTGGGAGCCACGTCGCACGACCGCGCAATTGTCAGTTAAAGCGACGCAGTGCCGAATCGCAAAAAGTGGCCTGGTCATTGACCAGCAAAATTGGTCCGGGGCTTAAGTGGTTAAGCCCTGTAAGTTGTGAGGTGGGGTCTCCATGGATCAAACTTGTATTTCCAGCTCATCTCACAGATGCTCGATTAAACCGAGAACTGGAGAATGGAGGCTAAAGCCTGGTACACAATCAGATTATCAGACACATTGTCAGTTTTTTTGTTGCATGTTTGTCCGATATCGAAAGTGAAGAGGTTACTGGACATACGGAAAAAAAAAAAAATTCGTCTGACCAAATTTAACTTCAGAAGTGTTGTAACGTGAATAGTTTTGTATATGTTCTTTTGTTTCTGAGCATGCGTGGTCTTGCTCTTACGTTTCTTTCCCGGACGAAAACTGTACTAATTAAAAACGAAAATCAGACGCGTTCACATCGACAACATTTTTATAGCCTGCACATCCAGTTTTTGTCATCCGAAAATTAGGAATCGGCTGTTGAAAGCACCATAATAATGACCTGAAAAATCGTCCGGTCTTTTAGACCCACGATCCCTCCATAAAGAGTACCTGTCACCACCTATTACTGTCACAAGGGATGTTTACATTCCTTGTGACAGCAATAAAAGTGATCAAAATGTAAAAAAAAAAAAAAAAAAAAAAAAAAAAAAAAAAAATTATGAAAACAAAAAAGAAAATAAGATTTTTTTTTTTAAATCGCCCCCCTCCCCGCGAGCTTGCGCAACAAAGAAAAGCATACGAAAGTTGCGCCCGCATATGAAAACGGTGTTCAAATCATACATGTAAGGTATCGCCACAATCGTCAGAGCGAGAGCAACAATTCTAGACCTAGACCTCCTCTGTAAAAGTTTAAAGCCTCGCCTATGGAGATTTTTTTTTTTTTTTAGGTACCGTAGTTTGTCGCCATTCCACGAGTGCGTGCAATTATAAAGCATGACATGCTTGGTATCTATTTACTCGGCGTAACATCATCTTTCACATTATGCAAAAGAATTGGGCTAACTTTACTTTTTCATATTTTTTTAAATTCATGAAAGTACATTTTTCCCAAAAAGTTGCGTTTGAAACACCGCCGCACAAATACCGTGTGACATAAAATATTGCAACAATCGCCATTTTATTCTCTGCTAAAAAAAAAAGTTATGACATTAGGTGTTTACAAGTTAAAATCCGTATTTTTTGCTAGAATTTTACTTAGAACCCCCAAACACATATACATATATATATATATATATATATACACACATACATATGAAAGGGTTAAACGCCATGTCCTACCTGAGTATTGTTGCTGATCATGTTCATCCCTTTATGACTACAGTGTCCCCATCTTCTGATGGCTCCTTCCAGCAGGATAATGCATCATGTCACAAAGATCCAATCATCTCACCACTGGACAATGAGGTCACTGTACTCCAATGGCCTCCACACTCACCACATCTCATCCAATAGAGCACCTTTTGGATGTGGGGGAATGGGAGATTTTCATCATGGATGTGCAGCCGACAAATCTGCAGCAACTGTGTGATGCCATCATATCACTATGGAGCAAAATCTCTGAGGAATGTTTCTGTAACGGAACCCCAAATGGGACAGGGGTTAAATCCGTTCACGATATTCCATTCCATCCAAGACAACTTATCGACACTCCAACCAACAGGACCTGATCCATTCCATTTCCCCAGAATCAAGACGAGACACACAGCTCTGTACTTGTTCCAAAATGAATGAATGCTTTAATGGTTTCTTCTCAGCTTTTTATGCAGTACAAGCATGTGACAGAAATTACAGGAACAATCAGACTGTCCACCCCCACCCTGGGGGGGCTTCAATACACCTTCAGATGGCCAATTGCTAAACATTCTAGACATCTCGGCGCCGGGCTATAAATTATCATGACCTAATCACTGCACATTCCTTCATTAACAGAACTCAACCAAAACACCATCACACAATGCATTCCCCTCAAACCATATCTTTAGTCAGACGTTCTGTCTCCGCATACAGCTTGAAAAGTTCCATTCCACACACAAAAAAGAATTTAGCATACATAATTAGAGGTCTGGGAGCAGACCTGGATTAACACCTTTACACAATGGACAATGAAATGTCTAGGAGTAGATGCAATTAACACCTTTCAAAAGAATGTGTCCCCACATTGAATAGCCAACAACTTGTGATATCTCAAAACATCCTGCAAACATGAATTATTATTAATGTCCCATCTCATGTAATACATGAATTATGATTTATTAGCCACCCTATGCCCAAAAGGGGCACAGGGTGAACTTAGACCCAAGAGTTCTTAGGGCCGCTGGCACAGGAGTATCCCCCATCCCTCAAAAGTCTCTGGGTGTCACGGGTCATCCTGTTACAGTTTCCAACACCTTGTTGAATCTCTGCCATGAAGAATGAAGGCAGTTCTGAGGGCAAAAGGGGGTCCAACCTGGTACTAGCAAGGTGCACCCAATAAAGTGTCCGGTGAGTGTACATCGGAAGCGCAGTCATTACTCAAACACAAATCTCTGCACAATTATATAAACCCATGCAACTTGTTTTACAGAATGTATACAAATGTGTCAGATGACAATGAAACAATGTTTCCAGGAAGGGCACAGGAGTATGGAATGAGTTTGTTCCATCATCTTCAGAAGAGATACAAACGTGCACAATAATTAAATCTTTATTTAGATCTAAAAAATAAATAAATCATGAGTTACAATTAATTGCATTTATTATTAAACACAACTAGAGTAACAAAGTAAACTTCACTAGGCGTCATACTCCTGGGCAGTACTTGTGGGCCAATCAGGTGTGCCGTTTCTACACGAGCATCCAGGAACAGTTATCAAAAAGATGACCTCATCAGTCTACTTCTGCTCCTTCACTGTACAATCACTGACCGGGCTTTGAAAACTTCAGGACTGGATGGACAGAAATACAAATCCTTTGGCAGGTAAAACGGTTTCTATATATGCATTTCATTTGTGTATTTTGCCAGTTCAACCACTTGCCGACCGCGTCACGCACTATGTTGGCAGAATGGCTCCTGTGGGCAAAGCAACGTACCTGCCGCGAGCTCCCCGACTGTGCCGGGAGACCCGCAGACTCGATGCCCGCCGATGTCCCGTGATCGGGTCACGGAGCTGCAGAACGGGGATATGCCTATGTAAACAAGGCATCTCCCTGCCTAGTGACAGGACACTGATCTACTGCTCCCTGTGATCGGGAGCAGTGATCAATGTCATGTCACTGGTAGCCCAGCCGCCCCACAGTTAGAATCACTCCCTAGGACACACTTAACCCCTTCATCACCCCCTAGTGTTTAACCCCTTCCCTGCCAGTGTCATTTACACAGTAAATCAGTGCATTTTTATAGCACTGATCGCTGTATAAATCAGGGGCCATCAACCCCCGGGCCGTGGCCTTACTACAGACGGGCCGCGGGTGGCTGGCATGACAGACAGGCGGCTGTGATATAAGCACCGGGTGGAAGAGATAAGGCGAGCGAACGGGCGGGCAAGCAGAGATGACAACATCTCTCTCCGCGCATCGCATCGCTGCTCTTCCGCCCTTTCAGCCTCAAGGTCGGAAGTGCACGGGGATCAGGGAGGTGACATCTCTCATCCGCCCCCCCCCCCCCCGCAACACCGCTCTTCTGCCTTCACTCGGCACCCACCACATTGACTAGTGCTGCCACCAATGCAGTGACAATTTGCATCTGGTGGCAAGTGACATTCCGCATCTGGTGACAGGCAACGTGGCAGGTGACATTCCACATCTTGTGGCAGGTGACATTCCGCATCTGGTGACAGGCAACGTGGCGTTCTGCATCTGGTGGCAGGTGACGTGGCTTTTGACAATTCACATCTGGTGACAGGCAACGTGGCAGGTGATGTGGCAAGTTATATTTCGCATCATGAGGCAGGCAGCGTGGCAGGTGACATTCTGCATCTAGCGACAGGCAGCGTGGCAGGTGATGTGGCAAGTGACATTCCGCATCTGGTGACAGGCAACGTGGCAAGTGACATTCTGCATCTGGTGGCAGGTGACGTGGCAATTGACATCTGGTGACAGGCAACGTGGCAAGTTTTATTTCGCATCTTGAGGCAAGCAGCGTGGCAGGTGACATTTCGCATCTAGCGACAGGCAGCGTGGCAGGTGATGTGGCAAGTTATATTTCGCATCTTGAGGCAGGCAGCGTGGCAGGTGACATTCCGCATCTAGCGACAGGCAGCGTGGCAGGTGATGTGGCAAGTGACATTCCGCATCTGGTGACAGGCAACGTGGCAAGTGACATTCTGCATCTGGTGGCAGGTGACGTGGCAATTGACATCTGGTGACAGGCAACGTGGCAAGTTATATTTCGCATCTTGAGGCAGGCAGCGTGGCAGGTGACATTCCGCATCTAGTGACAGGCAGCGTGGCAGGTGATGTGGCAAGTGACATTCCGCATCTAGCGATAGGCAGCGTGGCAGGTGATGTGGCAAGTGACATTCCGCAACTGGTGACAGGCAACGTGGCAGGTGACGTGGCAAGTGACATTCTGCATCTGGTGGCAATTGACAATTCACATCTGGTGACAGGCAACGTGGCAGGTGATGTGGCAAGTTAGATTTCGCATCTTGAGGCAGGCAGCGTGGCAGGTGACATTCCGCATCTAGCGACAGGCAGCGTGGCAGGTGATGTGGTAAGTGACATTCCGCATCTGGCGACAGGCAATGTGGCAAGTGACACGCTCAGGGCTTCCATGGATTCTGCATTATGGTGAGTTGAACTATTTAATTTATTACTACAATGTAATAATAGAAATAATGCGCTGACAAATTGCCCACGAAAAATCGCTTACCTATTTTGTAGACGCTATAACTTTTGCGCAAACCAATCAATATACGCTTATTGCGATTCTTTTTACCAAGAATATGTAGATGAATACGTATCGGACTAAACTGAGGAAAAAAAATGTTTTTTATATATTTTTGGGGGATATTTATTATTCCAAAGAATATTGCTTTTTTTCAAAATTGTTGCTCTTTTTTTTTTTTTTTTGATTATAGCGCAAAAAATAAAAACCGCAGAGGTGATCAAATACCACCAAAAGAAAGCTCTATTTGTGGGAAAAAAAGGACGTCAATTTTGTTTGGGTTCCACATCGTACGACCGCGCAATTGTCAGTTAAAGCGACGCAGTGTCAAATCGCAAAAAGTGCTCTGGTCAGGAAGGGGGTACATTTTTTCAGGGCTGAAGTGGTTAAAGGAAAATAGCTGAACTATTTCAGCAACACAGATTGGTCTGTCTGGAAGTATCTGCTGCAGGCCCGGAACACATCAGCGCGTTTCCGAAAGCATGCATTATCACACTTGCGGTGCTGATAATTGTTACTGGCACTCTTAAGCCCCATACACACCATTCGATTTTCGATTTTCCAAAACCATATAATATGAGGTCAAACCTCAAAGGGGTTGTAAAGGTAATTTTTTTTTTCCCTAAATAGCTTCCTTCACCTTAGTGCAGTCCTCCTTCACTCACCTCATCCTTCCATTTTGCTTTTAAATGTCCTTATTTCTTCTGAGAAATCCTCACTTCCTGTTCTTCTGTCTGTTAGGGCCCTTTCACACTGGGGCATTTTTCAGGCGCTTTAGCGTTAAAAAAAGCGCCTGTAAAACGCCTGAAAGAAGCTGCATCTGCAATCCCAATGTGAAAGCCTGAGTGCTTTCACACTGAGGCGCTGAGCTGGCAGGGCGTCAAAAAAAGTCCTGCATGCAGCTTCTTTGCAGCGCTTTAGGAGCGGTTAATACACCGCTCCTAAGACCCCTTTCACACTGGGGCGTTTTTCGGGCGTTTTTTAGGCGCTTTGGCGTTTAAAAAAAGCCTGTAAAGCGCCTGAAAGAAGCCTCATCTGCAATCCCAATGTGAAAGCCCAAGTGCTTTCAGAGCCATTTCACACTGCCAGCGCCCGAAAAACGCTGGTAAAGTGCTGCTGAGACCCCTTTCACACTGAGGCGCTTTTCAGGCGCTTTGGCGTTAAAAAAAGCTTCCTCAATGGGAAGGGGGCTTTAGGAGCGGTGTATTAACCGCTCCTAAAGCGCTGCAAAGAAGCTGCATGCAGGACTTTTTTTAACGCCCTGCCAGCTCAGCGCCTCAGTGTGAAAGCACTCAGGCTTTCACATTGGGATTGCAGATGCAGCTTCTTTCAGGCGCTTTTTTTAACGCTAAGACCACTTTCACACTGGGGTGTTTTTCAGGCGCTTTAGTGTGAAAGCACTCGAGCTTTCACATTGGGATTGCAGATGCAGCTTCTTTCAGGCATTTTACAGGCGCTTTTTTTAACGCTAAAGCGCTTGAAAAATGCCCCAGTGTGAAAGGGCCCTTAAGCCCCCTTCCCATTGAGGAAGCTTTTTTTAACGCCAAAGCGCCTGAAAAGCGCCTCAGTATGAAAGGGGTCTTAGCAGCGCTTTACCAGCGTTTTTCGGGCGCTGGCAGTGTGAAAGGCCTCTGAAAGCACTTGGGCTTTCACATTGGGATTGCAGATGAGGCTTCTTTCAGGCGCTTTACAGGCTTTTTTTAAACGCCAAAGCGCCTAAAAAACGCCCGAAAAACGCCCCAGTGTGAAAGGGGTCTAACTCCACACAGTAATGAGAGGCTTTCTCCCTGGTGTGGAGAAAGCATCTTGTGGGGGGAGGGGGCGAGCAGGAGTGTCAGGACACTCTACTTTGTAGATAGAGAAAGGAGCTGTGTGTTAGTGGGCACCCTGACACTCCTGCTCACCCCCCTCAAGAGGCTTTCTCCACACCAGGGAGAAAGCCTTGCATTACTGTGTGGAGTTACAGACAGAAGAACGGGAAGTGAGGATTTCTCAGAAGAAATAAGGACATTTAAAAGCAAAATGGAAGGATGAGGTAAGTGAAGGAGGACTGCACTAAGGTAAATGAAGCTATTTAGGGAAAAAAATTACCTTTACAACCCCTTTAAGAATTTCAATTTGTATGCAATCAGGCAGGCCCTTGTATTACATGGTTTTGGTAAATCTGAAGACAAAAATCTGCAGAAAATCGAACAGTGTGTATGGGGCTTAAAGCGGGAGTTCACCCTAAAACGACTTTCTATTATTACAATGTCCCGACACATTACAATACATTTATGCCTATTTTTTTTTTTTATGCTGTACATACCTCGGTACAGCAAGTTCACCCGCAGCTTCCGGGTTGCGAATCTCGCGGGAGTGGGCATTCCTAACTTGCTGGTGATTGACGTGATGACCAAAAACGAGCTCCCCCCCCCCCCGTCGCGTAACCTGCGTTGCGATTGCCGAAAGGAGCCGAACGGCGGTGCTCAGGCGCAGTATAGCACCGACTCGCCGTTCGGCTTCTTTCGCCAATCGTGACGCAGCTTACGCGATGGGGGAGCTCGTTTTTGGTCATCACGTCAATTACCAGCAATTTAGGAACGCCCACTCCCGCGGGATTCGCAACCCGGAAGCCGCGGGTGAACTAGCTGTACCGAGGCATGTACAGCATAAAAAAAAAAAAAATAGGCATAATTGTATTGTAATGTGTCGGGACATTGTAATACTAGAAAGTAGTTTTAGGGTGAACGCCCGCTTTAAGCATGGGCACATTTTTGCCGCATGGCAAATACACCAAAATGCTCAGTATAAACACTCCGCGCCAAAAATAAATAAATACAGTTTACAGCCTCTTTGGGGCGCTTGTGTGTAGGGCGGTCCATTCAAATGAATGGGTTGCTCTAAGTGCAAAGAGTAACATGCCCAAAAAAATAAATAAAAACGCATGCAGGAATGCAAGTTCCCACTACCCTTGGGTGTGAAAGGGGCCCAAGTACTCGCTTTACTGCAGATTCATATGACCTTTCTTATGTAAATCAACAATACTGTGAAATTTCTACAGAGTGATGTTTTATATCCACCAATAGTCCAAGTCAGGAGAGAAATACCTCTCAGATTATGATCAGTACACAGCGGGGAGCGCAGCACAACTCAAGCTGGATCAGAAGCCAGAGCTCACAAGAGTATGTTGGCTGCACACCAAACACTACATATGTCAGCAACATTTAAGGGAGCTTTATTGTGGTCATCACAGAATGGTATACAGTTACAGAATCATGCAAAGTCCCCTTTATTAGGGAACAGTGACAGCCCCCAGATTTGCCTTCACCAGCTCAAGATGCCACTCAGCACCTCCGTCAGTTTAGGACAGGGATATGCAATTAGCGGACCTCCAGCTGTTTCAAAACTACAAGTCCCATCATGCCTCTGGATGTCATGCTTGTGGCTGTCAGAGTCTTGCTATGTCTCATGGGAATTGTAGTTCTGCAACAGCTGGAGGTCCACTAATTGCATATCCCTGGTTTAGGACATCACCCAGCATCTCAGGACACCACCAAATCTCCACCAAACCAAACAACACCTCCCCAAAAAAAACAAAAAAAAAAACACACTCAAAAACCCTCAGCTGTCTAAGAACCCTTTCCTTTTTAAATCGGGTCATAACCTTTGCCTGTCTCAGCCATATCAGAACACACTCGTGCCCCTCCCAGATCAGAACACATCCCTGTCTCAGCTTAATCAGAACCTTGGCCTTCCTCCCCAGATCAGAACCTTGGCCTTCCTCCCCAGATCAGAACCTTGGCCTTCCTCCCCAGATCAGAACCTTGGCCTTCCTCCCCAGATCAGAACCTTGGCCTTCCTCCCCAGATCAGAATCTACCCAATTCTCCACCAGATCTGAGCATCCCAACCTCCCGAACCGTGACCAGATCAAAACTATCGCCTTACTCCACCAGCGTAGAAAGTCTCCAAACCTCCTCAGCCAGGTGGGAACCCTTGCCTTCTTCCACAAGATCAAAATGTTTGCCTGTCTCGGCCATACCAGAACATTTTCAAGCATCTTTCAGATCAGAACACTGGGATGGACTGGCCATTGGGACTACAGGGAGTTTCCCGGTGGGCCGATGGCTCAGTGGGCCTTCTTCAGTGACAGCGCCCCCCTCCGCTCCTCTATCTCTCCCTTCCCGCTGCGCTCACCTCCTCTCCCTCCCCGCAGCACTCACCTAGGGGGAACAGAGAAGCAAGAGGAGGACCAGAGGAACAGGGGGGGGGGACGACGACGACAGAGCAGCATGGGGGAGGGGACAGACAGCTGACTCAACAGCTATGGCCTGGGAGTTTCTCACTTCTGCCTAATCTTGTCCCATAAGGGGGGGCACCGAACTGAAAGTACTCAAATAATGTCTAGCTTCCCCTCTGGTACTGCCTATAAGAGTTCCAGTACCAGCCATTCTACTCTAATAAAGTAGAATGGCTAGTGAAGGGGGAGAGGGGGCTTGGGTGGCTGGGGGGGGGGGCGGGAGTTGTCCGGCCGAAAGGGAGAGACCTGTCAAAGTGGGCCAGTCTGGATGAAGTCCTGGGCCAAATTTTTGTCCCAGTCCAGCCCTGAACACATCTGTCTCAGCTAGATCAGAACACCTATCTTCCTCCCCTAGATCAGAACCTACTAAAGGCTAATCCACCTCCTCAAGCCTCCACCAGATCAAAACATTCCCAACCTCCAAAACCTTGACCAGATCAGAACTCTTGCCATAATCCACCAGCTCAGTAAGGGCTCTTTCACACGGAGCGGACCGTTTCTGGGTCCGCTCCGTGTGTCCGCCAGAGCTCAGCGGGGATCCCCGCTGAGCTGTCGGCGGATAGGGCGGTCCCCGCACACAGTGCATGGACCGCCCTGTCTCTGCTCCGCTGTCCCCTACGGGGGACCGGATGCAGACGGGCCGTCTGTCCGTCTGCATCCGGTCCGTCCCGCCGAACGGAAGAAAAAATAGGGTTTCTTCCGTTCGGGAAAGCGGATCCCGACTGACGCGGACGCTAGCGGATGCTCCGTCCGCTAACGGACGCGATCCCATAGGGATTCATTACAAGTCCATTAACGGACTTGTAATGAGCGGACGAACGGTCCACTAGTGTGAAAGGACCCTAAGTCTCCAAACCTCAGCCAGCTGAAAGACTTGCATTTCTCCCCCAGATCAGAAGCTACGCAAGCCTTCACCAACTCCTCAAGCCTCCATCAGATCAGAAGGTTTCCAACCTCTTAAACCTCCACCAGATCAGAACTATCGCCATACTCCACCGGCTCAGAAAGTACTCAAACCTCAGCCAGCTCATAACTGTGGCCTTCTTCTACCAGGTCAGAACCTTTTTCCTGTCTACATGAAATCAGAACATACCCAAGCCTCCACCAGACCAGGGCTTTTCTTCCAACCTTCCACCAGATCAGAACGTCCAAACCTCACCAGATCAGGACTTTTGCCTTATCCACCAGCTCAGGAAGTCCCCAAATCTCAGGCAGCAAATGCCTGGTACACACGATCAGAAAATTGGACGAAAAAAAAAAAAAAAATTTGGAGCAATCGTAAAATAATTTGATCGTTAGTACAGAGCTGATCAGGACAGTTCATCTGATATTATTTGATCGGAAACGCACAATTTTTTTTTCACAAACGATACCAGATAGTACAGCTGTCATTCGAAAATGCATTACAACACATCACTTCCGAATTTTTATTCTGTCGTAAGCAAATTTTCGTGACTTTAGTAAACTCATCAGATTCGATCCGAGATTAGCATGCAAATAAATTTTATAAAAACGGACGATTACTAATCCAATAATCTCACTGTGTGTACTGGGCTTGAGAACACCTTGCCTTTTTCCACCAGATCAGAACCTCTGCCTGTCTACACCAAATCAGAACCTACCCAGGAACTCCACCATATCCTCAAGACTCCCCGAAACCAGGACTTGGCTTTATAATGTTCAGAATATTCCCAGACCAGATCTCTTGTCATACGGTTACCCCACCAGCTCAGAAAGTCCCCAAACCTCAGCCAGCAACCTTCCACCAGATCAGAACCTTTGCCTGCCTACATTGGATCAGAACCTACCCAAGCCTCCACCACCTACTGAAGCTTTTATCAGACCAGGGCTTTGCTCCCACCAGAAAGCCTCCAGACCACAGGCAGTTCATAACCCCTGCCTTCTAACACCACCACCAGATCAGAACCTACCCAGGAACCCCACCATGTCCTCCAACCTACCCAGCAACCCCACCATGTCCTCCAGCCTCCCCCAGACCAGGACTTTGCTTCCACCAGATCCGAAACCTACCCAGGAACCCCACCATGTCCTTCAGCCTCCCCCAGACCAGGACTTTGCTTCCACCAGATCCGAAATCTACCCAGGAACCCCACCATGTCCATCAGCCTCCCCCAGACGAGGGCTTTGCTCCCACCAGATCAGAAAGTCCCCAAACTTCAGGCAGCTCATAACCCCTGCCTTCTTCCACCGCCAGATCAGAACCTACTCAGGAACCCCACCATGTCCTCCAGCCTCCCCCAGATCAGGACTTTGCTTCCACCAGATCAGAACCTACCCAGGAACCCCAACATGTCCTCCAGCCTCCCCCAGACCAGGACTTTGCTTCCACCATATCAGAACCCCACCATGTCCTTCAGCCTCTACCAGACCAGGACTTTGCTTCCACCAGATCAGAACCTACCCAGGAACCTCACCATGTCCTTCAGCCTCTACCAGCACTTTGCTTCCACCAGATCAGAACCTACATGGAACCCCACCATGTCCTCCAGACCAGGACTTTGCTTCCACCAGATCAGAACCTACCCCATCCCGATCCTGAGTCCCTCTCCCGGTGGAATCTCTCCATCAGGAGGACCCATAGCCCAGTGCACCCCGGAGGGTCCCCAGATCCACCTTACCTGGCTGAGCCCCGGCTGCTCTCCAGCCGATCTCCTCCTCTGGCGGTTCCGATCCAGTCGTCAATCCCAGCTGTGCTCTGTCAGTCCATACTCACAATGGCTCCTTCCCTCCCTCCCCGCCGAGTCACACCCGACCAACCCGTCTGACAACTTTTCTCTGTCTCTCCGATGCCGGCCCGGGGACGTCTCACCTGGAGGGGGGGGACTGGCTGCGGCAAGCAGAGGGGTCACGTGACCTCAGGTAAGGGCAGGGACCGATCGGGGGCTTTAGTGATGGTAATTACCTTCCTCTTCCTCCTCCTCCTGCTCAGCCTCCCCTCCTCCTTCTCCTGGTATTTGAATGTGCTCAGGTTACTCAGTCAAATAAAAGGAGAAGAATAAGTATTGTAGGCAAATGTCGGCTGCCTGTGAATCAATAGGATCTACACGCCAGGTGTGTGAATGTGGGGCCCCTGGGTGTGCTGGATGGGGCCCCTTGCCACCTGCCTGGCTCAGATTTGCAAAGGCTCTGATAATGGATATTAGGTGACCAATTAGAGTAGGACAACCCAAGGTGACCCAAAAAAACAAACAAATGGGAGTCCATTTACATTCTTGCGGTGCGTAAACACGCGTTATGTTGTGTATTCATCTGCCGGGCACATTAACGCCCCCCCCCCCCCCAAAAATAGGACAAGCTACATCATTTTTAACGCAACTTACTATGTTGCGTTGCAGCATGCTGCGACACATGTGCGTTGCCTTAGTTCGTTCAAAATGTACGACCCACACTGCGGAAACGTATGGAAATATGCCAAAATACATATGGCGACAGTTTTTTTAGTTTTGGATAGAAGAGGTAAAGCCCAAGTCCAGGCGCACTCAGGGCTGGTGCAAGGATTTTTGACACCCTGGGTGAAACCCATAGGTGTGCGCACAGGGTGTGCCAGGTGTGCCCAGGCACACCCTATTCACCCTGTGCAGCACAGATTTCCCCTACTGCCCTGGTCCCCCCCATAGGCGTGCACACAGGGTGTGCCAGATGTGCCCAGGCACACCCTATTCACCCTGTGCGGCACACCCCCTGCTAACCTGGCTCCCCCTCCTTCCCCCCACAGCACTGCCAGCTTCCCTCCTCTCCCACCGGTTGTTGCTGTGGATGTTTTAGGATGAGTGGGGGAAGGGGCCAGTAAATATGCCATTTACCGGCCACTTCCCTTTCTGAATGAACATCGTGAGTGATTGATTTGTGAAATTTAGTGGAAAAGAAATTGTCAAATGTCTTAAGACATCATGAGTGATTGGTAGAGTGGGTTTGAGCTTTGGGGTGCACACCCTAATGCCAAAGGCTGCGCACACCTATGGTCCCCCCCCTGTTTTAGGATGAGTGGGGGAAGAAGCCGGTAAATATGTGACTTACCGGCCCCTTCCTTTTCATTGTGAGTGATCGGTACTATATGTTTGATCTTGGTGCACACCCTATGGTGAAACCTCATTTTGCCACACCCCCTTTGCCCTGCCCACGTAGCACCCATCAAATGCGGCATCCCTAGCACCCATCAATGCAGCCTACCAGCACCCACCAAATGCAGCCTTACCAGTGTCCATCAATGCAGCCTCATCAGCACTAAGGATGAGCTCTGGCGTGTTCGCATAGAACAGGTGCAGAGCCCGCCAGGAAGTGTGCATGGCGCTGCGCTAATAACAGCCAGGGAGACATTTCACGATCCCTGCAGCCGAGCATCGGGACAATGTCTCCCTGGCTGTGATTAGCGCAGCGCCGTGCACACTTCCTGGCGGGCTCTGCACGTGTTCTATGCGAACACGCCAGAGCTCATCCTTAATCAGCGCCCATCAATGCAGCCTAACAAGGGGGGCAGGGAAAGGGGGGACCCAACACCTCGGTACATGGACAAGATTAGTCTTTATACACCAAATACATTTACGTGCAAATCTGCGGTAATGCAATCTTAGACGGTGACAGTATTTCACTCACAAGGTCTGGGGCTCTGCAGACTGCTCTGCATCCATCCGACAACGTGTCCCTGCCAAGCGTGTGCGAGGAACAATTTTAAACTCTGCCTGCCTCGATGCCTGACCTGGCACCAAGCCCGAAGCACTTGAGTTACGCTCCCGGCGTTGTTCCGGACAGGCCAGGAGGGAGAGGGCCCTCTATGACAGGGGGCGGGGTCAGAGGACACAGGAATCACGTGTGGGCAGAGAGGCAGAGCTGGCTGTGGTCACGCCACGGACAGCAATCACAGGTCATTGATGATTGATCAGAGGCGCGCAGCAGGGGATGTTTGCTTCCATGTATCGGGAGTCAGGGCACAGTCCTCCGCCACCGCTGCGCCTCTGACACTATGTGCGGCCGGAGCGGCGGCTGCCTGCTGATGCTGAGACTTAGTTGATTGCTGCAGAGAAAGGAGAGTAGGAACACCAGCAGTCGGGCACCCTAGGCTGCCTAGTGGTAGTACCGCCCTGGCAGTGGGCCACCCCCATACTACAAGGGCTAAATGCTCCTAGAGGCTGGGTACACAACTCGGACGGATGCAGCTCGCAGCAGGGGTCTCATGCGTCCCTGTTCTCCGTTTCAGGGCCGAATGTTTGCCTGAATTTGGCCCTGAAATGAAGCCAAAGACGCACAGCCGCTCTGGAGCTGCAACAGAGATATGTGAACCGGCTCCATAGAGCCGGTAACAGGGCTGGACTGGGACAAAAATTTGGCCCTGGACTTCATCCAGACTGGCCCACTTTGACAGGTCTCTCCCATGGTGGCCGGACAACTCAAGCACCCCCCGCCACCCACGCCCCCTCTCCCCCTTCACTAGCCACTAGCCGTTCTACTTTATTAGAGTAGAACGGCTGGTACTGGTCCTCTTATAGGCAGTACCAGTGGGGAAGCCAGGGATGGACTGGCCATTGGGACTACAGGGAGTTTCCCGGTAGGCCGATGGCTCAGTGGGCCGGCTTCAGTGACAGCGGACCGCTGCCCCCCTCCGCTCCTCTGTCTCTCCCTCCCCGCAGAGCTTACCTCCTCTCCCTCCCCGCAGCGCTCACCTGGGGGGGAACAGAGAAGCAGGGGAAGGACCAGAGGAGCAGGGGGGACGACAGGGGAGCATGGGGGGGACCAGAGGAGCGGGGGGGACAGAGTAGCATGGGGGAGGGGACAGACAGCTGACTCAACAACTATGGCCTGGGAGTTTCTTACTTCTGCCTAATCTTGTCCCATGGGGGGGGGGGGGCACCAAACTGATTCTTTTCCCCGGCTGAAATAATGTCTAGCTTCCCCTCTGGTACTGCCTATAAGAGGACCAGTACCAGCCGTTCTACTCTAATAAAGTAGAATGGCTAGTGAAGGGGGAGAGGGGGATTGGGTGGCCGGGGGGTTGCGGGAGTTGTCCGGCCGCCATGGGAGAGACCTGTCAAAGTGGGCCAATCTGGATGAAGTCCAGGGCCAAATTTTTGTCCCAGTCCAGCCCTGGGGGAAGCTAGACATTATTTCACCCGGGGAAAAGAATCAGTTCGGTGCCCCCCCCCCATGGGACAAGATTAGGCAGAAGTGAGAAACTCCCAGGCCAAAGCTGTTGAGTCAGCTGTCTGTCCCCTCCCCCATGCTCCTCTGTCCCCCCCGCTCCTCTGGTCCTCCCCCTGCTTCTCTCTTGTCCCCCCTGCTCCTCTGGTCCTTCCCCTGCTTCTCTGTTCCCCCCCAGGTGAGCGCTGCGGGGAGGGAGAGGAGGTGAGCTCTGCGGGGAGGGAGAGACAGAGGAGCGGAGGGGGGCAGCGGTCCGCTGTCACTGAAGCCGGCCCACTGAGCCATCGGCCTACCGGGAAACTCCCTGTAGTCCCAATGGCCAGTCCATCCCTGCCTCTCTCCCTGACAGGACGTGGAGCTCTGTGTTTACACACAGAGCTCCACGTCCCTGCTGTCTTACCGACGATCGCGTGTACCCGGCGGACATCGCGGCCGCCAGGTACACGCATCGGCTTCCCAGCGATGTGCCGGGACAGTGTTTACCCGCTGCGCGCCCCCCAGAGGCGTGTGCGGGTAATGCACTTGAAATGACGTCCAAAGACGTCCAGTTGGCACCTGAGAGCCGCGCTGTTGACATCTTTTGTCAATAGCGCGGGTCTCAAGTGGTTAAGAAAGGCCTGGATACTTTCTTAAATGTACAGAATATAACTGAGTACTAAGATGTGTAGGTAAAGTTGATCTAGGGAATATCCGATTGCCTCTCGGGGGATCAGGAAGAAAAGTTTTCCCCTGCTGTAGCAAATTGGATCATGCTCTGCTGGGGTTTTTTGCCTTCCTCTGGATCAACTGTGGGTATGGAGTTGGGTGTATAGGATTTTACTGTGTTTTTTATTTTGTTTGTTAATTTTTTTGTGGTTGAACTGAATGGACTTGTGTCTTTTTTCAACCTGACTGACTATGTAAGATGAAATTTTTACCTTTATTTTTATATATATTTCGGAACTCCCCTGCCTGGATACCGAGACGTATATTTAAAATAATTGATCAGCTTATTACGAATTTCCTGTGGCAGGGGCGACACCCCAGAATTAAACTCTGGGTGTTACAACTGCCATGGAAACAGAGGGGATTGGCAGTCCCTGACTTCCACCGGTATTTCCTGGCCGGTCAGCTGGTATTCATCCACAGGTGGTTCACTCTACCTGAGGATGACACTGCTAATATGTTGGAGGCGGCTGTTGTTGGCTCTTATGAAGCCTTGACACATCAGGGCTCCGTATAGGCTCACACAATCTCGGCGGGCGGCCTGTAGGGCATGGGTGGCAGTAGCCGGGACAGAAGGCGCCTCTGAGATTTCTCCCCACACACTGCTTTGGAGGATTCCCAAGTTGGTGCACTTCAGTGAGATACCTGATCCGATTATCTGGACTAAGTTTGGTATTAAGACTATGAAAGAAATAGTGGGTGGTGGGAAACTGCTGCAGTTTGACGCCCTGAAAACGAAGTTTAATTTGCCCAACACTCACTTATTTCGTTATCTTCAGCTAAGGAATGCGTACACAATGCCCAATTTGGGGTGGTAGTATTACTCCTGAAGAGTAGTGATCTGGGGCCATATTCACGTAGGGGGGCGTATCTTTGTGCGGGCGTAGCGTATCCTATTTACGCTACGCCGCCGCCACTTAGACAGGCAAGTGCAGTATTCTCAAAGCACTTGCTCCGTAAGTTGCTGCTGCGTAGCGTAAATGGGCCAGCGTAAGCCAGCGTATTTCAAAGTAGGCTAGTAGGGGGCGTGTTGTATGGAAATGAATCGTGACCCCACGTAAACGAACGGCGCATGCGCGCGCATGCTCAGTATCACGTCAAATTTTCTCCCTAACTTACGCCGGCATAAATGTTTAGTCGACGTGAACGTAACCTACGCCCATCCCCATTCACGGACGACTTACGCAAACAACGTAAAATACGACGCTGTTCCGACGTCCATACCTTAACATGACTTACCCTGCTTTATGAGGGGTAAAGTTGCGCCGGTCGTATGCCTTACGTAAACAGCGTATTTTAATACGCCGGGCGCAAGTACGTTCGTGAATTGGCGTATCTAGCTCATTTGCATATTCAACGCGGAAATATACGGAAGCGCCCCTAGCGGCCAGCGGAAATATGCACCCCAAGATACGACGGCGTAAGAGACTTACGTCAATTGTATCTTGGCAACACAGTGAGGCGTATCTGATTCTATGAATCAGGCGCATAGATGCGACGCCTCACATTCGGACTTACGACGGCGTATCAGGAGATACGCCGTCGTAAGTCCTTTGTGAATCTGGCCCCTGGAGTCTTTACTGAGAGAGGACACTTTGGACAAGGCCCTGTCTAACATTTATAACCAGTTGTTCGGGGGGAGGGGAGATCTCCTCGTGAAGTGTAGGGCGGCGTGGGGTGAGGTGTTTCCCCAGATGGACGGGGATGACTGGGATGATATTTGGGACATTCATTTTTCCAGATTGGTCTCTGCCAGGTACCATCTTATTCAATTAACATTTTTACATCGTGTATATCTTACTCCAGTTAGGCTGGCTAAGATGTTCCCTACCCAGTCGCCTGGTTGCTGGTGGTGCAGTTGCCCCACGGCCGATTTCATGCATATCTTTTGGAATTGCTCGGCCGTTCAAGTATTCTGGAAGAGAGTTACAGATTGTATAGCGGAAGTAACCGCTATTCCCATACAGCCCATGATAGAGGTGTGCCTTTTGGGTTTGGTGGATAATCTAGCCCAGAGGAGAGTGACTCGTACTATGCTGACCATTCTAATCTATTACGCCAAGAAAATTATAGTGTTATCATTGAAAAAGCCTAATCCTCCTTCTGTATCAGCGTGTGTAAGAGAACTGTCAGAGCTGTTCCCGCGAATTCGCTGCAACGTGCGCGCAAATTCGCATCAATGTGCGCGCACGTGCACTGGAGCGCGCCTGCGCGTCCTTGGTGCCAAACGGCCTATTTAAAGGGTGCACTGACCCCAGTCTAATGCTGACGGATCTCAGCGGTTCCGGTTCCTGTTTCCTGTGCCTGTTCCTGTGCTCCTGATTTCCAGTTACTGAACCTCGGCTTCCTTGACCTCGCTTTGGACTCGCTTCATCTCTGACTCTTGGTTTCTGATCTGAGCTTCCCATGTGACCCTGCTTCCTGCCTGATGACTTTGTGCCTTGCTGCCCGCTCGCTGCTGAACCCGGCTTCCCATGTGACCACGCTCCTGTCTCCTGTTTTGCTCCGCTCAACTTCCCGGGTACCTGCGACTTTGTCCCTGCAACCTGCTGCGACTTCGTCCCTGCAACCTGCTGTGACTTCGTCCCTGCAAACTGCAGCGACTTCGTTCCTGCAACCTGCTGCGACTTCCTGCTTCTCAAGATTCGCATCACCTGCTGCGGGCTTCTGGAGTTACATCTGCGGGCACTCGTGTCTCCCCTGGCCCTTGGTTTCCCCTGTCTCCACTCTCAGTGGGACCAGGGCCGGAGATTCAAGAGAGGCTGACCTCGTCACTTCAGACTTCACCCAGGTACGTGACAGCGTGGAAGGGCATGGTTAATAGGGCTGCACCTCTTTACAAAGCTAGGGAAAGAGAAATTACCGCTCAAGGTGGGTCTGCTGGACAATCAGTAGCTGCTCAGGAGGCCAGGAGTGCCGGCAATGCACAAGGCAAAATGTAGAAGTTGAAAGGATGGACAGCCGCACCTCCAAAAAAAAAACCTTGGGTTGTCTTTATTTAAAAAATAGGTGGAAAATGCACTACAAATAACAGCAAAGGGTGGAATACAGCCTATACAGCCTACGCGTTTCGCACTGCGATCAGTGCTTAGTCATGGCTCATGACTAAGCACTGATGGCAGTGCGAAACGCGTAGGCTGTATTCCAATCTTTGCTGTTATTTGTAGTGCATTTTTCACCTATTTTTTAAATAAAGACAGACAACCCAAGTTTTTTTTGGAGGTGCGGCTGTCCATCCTTTCAACTTCTACATCTTTACAAAGCTATATACATTAGCAGGGGTATACCTCAGAAATTTGATAAGGTATGGGGCAGCTGGATGAACAGTGAGCTTACAGGGGCGGACTGAGGGGCGCCAAATAGAGTGCACCTGTAACAGGAGTTATTATGTGTGTAATATGTCTATAACTGCTTGACGTGTCTGTTTGGAATATTGATTATAACTGAGAGTTGTTGGCCTTTCTAATTGTATTGTCCCGATCACTGTGTGAGGTCTGGTGGGTGGGGGCAGGAGTCAATGCTGAAGAATTGTATATAGTTTCTTTGTGTGTACGGCCCGTTGGGCCTTGTTTGTGTTTGTACTTGTTATGACAAAATCAATAAACACAACTTTTCAAAAAACAACAAAAAAAAAGTAATTTTTTACAACCCGAAAAACGGTCATGTGTACGCGGCATCAGAATTGAGTTTGTTCAGGAAAAGATCTCCCATCCTGCTGCTTCTAATTTTCTCATCACTGCATCAATAACGAACGTCCATTTGACCCCACTAATGATTAGAAAAACAAACAAACTTTCTTAGAACATTCTTTTGCTAAGAATTTCCATTCAAAATTCTAACTATCTATGGCCAGCTTAACCACTTAAGGACCGCCTCCTGCACATATACGTCGGCAGAATGGCACGGCTGGGCACATGTACATACAGGTACGTCCTCTTTAAGTGCCCAGCCGTGGGTCGCGGGCGCGCGCCTGCGACCCAGTCCGAAGCTCCGTGACCGCGGGACCTGCGGACCCGATCGCCGCTGAAGTTCCGCGATTGGTCCCTGGAGCTGAAGAACGGGGAGAGCTGTGTGTAAACGCAGCTTCCCCATTCTTCACTGTGGCGCCGTCATTGATCGTGTGTACCCTTATAGGGAAACACAATCAATGACGTCACACCTACAGCCACACCCCCCTACAGTTAGAAACACAAATGAGGTCACACTTAACCCCTTCAGTGCCCCCTTGTGGTTAACTCCCAAACTGCAATTGTCATTTTCACAGTAAACAACACATTTTTTGCTGTGAAAATGACAATGGTCCCAAAAATGTGTCAAAATTGTCTGAAGTGTCCGCCATAATGTCGCAGTCACGAAAAAAAAACGCTGATCGCCGCCATTAGTAGTAAAAAAAAATAATTAATAAAAATGCAATAAAACTTTCCCCTATTTTGTAAATGCTATAAATTTTGCGCAAACCAATCGATAAACGCTTATTGCGTTTTTTTTACCAAAAATATGTAGAAGAATATGTGTCGGCCTAAACTGAGGAAACTAATTTTTTTTTTTATATATTTTTGGGGGATATTTATTATAGCAAAAAGTAAAAAATATAGGCCCGGATTCACATACATCTTACGCCGACGTATCTGTTGATACGCCGCGTAAGTTGTAGGATGCGCCGTCGTATCTCTGTGCCGTATTCTCGAAACCAGATACGCCTGAATTTGGGCTTGACCCGACCGACGTAAGTCTCCTTACGCCGTCGTATCTTGGGTGCATATTTACGCTGGCTGCTAGGGGCGCTTCCGTAGATTTACGCGTCGAATATGTAAATGAGCTAGATACGCCAATTCACGAACGCACTTGCGCCCGTCGCAGTAAGCTACGCCGTTTATGTAAGGCGTATGTCCGGCGTAAGTTTACCCCTCATAAAGCAGGGGTAAGTCATGTTAAGGTATGGACGTCGGAACAGCCGTCGTATTTTACGTTGTTTACGTAAGTCGTACATGAATGGGGCTGGGCGTAGGTTACGTTCACTTTGCATGAATGGACCCGGCGTATCTTAGGGAGTAAATTCAACGTGATTCTGAGCATGCGCGCGCATGCGCCGTTCGTTCGGCCATGCATATACATGGGGTCACGCTTCATTATAATACAACACGCCCACTACCAGCCTACTTTGAATTAGGCGGGCTTACGCCGGCCATTTTACGTTACGCCGGCGTAAGAAAGGGAGCAAGTGCTTTGTGAATACAGTACGAACCACTCAAGGTTACGTTGTAGCGCATATCAGATGCGCTACGCCGCTCTAAAGAAACGCCAATCTTTCTGAATCCCGGCCATAGTTTTTTTTTCAAAATTGTCGCTCTATTTTTGTTTATAGCGCGAAAAATAAAAACCGCAGAGGTGATCAAATACCACCAAAAGAAAGCTCTATTTGTGGGAAAAAAATTACGCCAATTTTGTTTGGGAGCCATGTCGCACAACCGCGCAATTGTCAGTTAAAACGACGCAGTGCCGAATCGCAAACACTGGCCAGGTCCTTTAGCTGCCTAACGTTGCAGGCAATCGTAATGGTTGTTTTTTGTTTTTCCACTTGTTTGTTTAAAAAGAAGAAGAAGAAGCTCCATTTGTTTGGTAATGCACACAATATAGAGTGGAAAATGATGTGGAAATGTTTTTAGGTGCAGCACGAGCACAACAGATACAGATACTTATGTATAGTTTTTAACATAAATGAAGGCAAACATCTGAGACAAAAAATGGGAAGACAGGTGCAGTGAGAAAACAATGATGAACAAAAGGAGTTCCAGGTGAGAGTCCTAGTAGAGGGACATCGGACCATATGGCCTAGTCCTACAGGTTAGGCAACAATGGTAAGCGCTCAAGACAATTTATAATCGAACAAAATGAAAAGTGCACATGGGCAGGACAAACTACAGAATAATACAAATTTCCCTAGCACTCATTTTAGTTCATCAGCACAAGAAGCCTATTTGAACTTTTTCAGAATTTTAGGTTAAAAACAGAGATTTTTTTGTTAAAAACAATAAAACAATTACATTTTTTTATTTAAGAAAGTAAGACAGGCAGCTTACAAATATACATACACATACAAACTAGGAAATATACAAGTTATACAATGACATTTACCACTTCCATACCGGGCCTATTTTGGCACTTCTCTCCTACATGCATAAATCATAATTTTTTTGTTAGAAAATTACTCAGAACCCCCAAACACTATATATGTTTTTTTAGCAGACACCCTAGGGAATAAAATGCCGGCCATTGCAACTTTTTATCTCGCACAGTATTTGCGCAATAATTTTTCAAACCCCTTTTTTTGGGGAAAAAAACAGTTTTGTGAATTAAAAAATAACAGAACAGTAAAGTTAGCCCAATTTTTTTGTATAATGTGAAATATGAAGTTACGCCGAGTAAATAGATACCTAACATGTCACGCTTTAAAATTGCGCACACTCATGGAATGGCGCCAAACGTCATTACTTAAAAATCTCCATAGGCGTCGCTTATTTTTTTTTTACAAGTTACAAATTTAAAGTTACAGAGTAGGTCTAGTGCTAGAATTGTTGCTGGCGCTCTAACGCACGCGGCGATACCTCACATGTGTGGTTTGAACGGCGTTTACATATGTGGACGGGACTTACGTGTTTGTTCGCTTCTAAACGCGAGCTACCGGGGATAGGGGCGTTTAAAAAAAAAAAAAGGTTATAATTTTTTTTTTTTTACTCGATTTCTTTTATTTTCACACTTTTTTTGTCTTTTTTTTTTTTTGATCACTTTTATTCCTATTACAAGGAATGTAAACATCCCTTGTAATAGGAAATGTGTGTGACAGGTACTCTTTATGGAGAGATGCGGGGTCAATAAGACCCCACATCTCTCCTCCAGGCTGAAAAGCATTAGATCGTGAAAAAAAATTCACTGATCTAATGCTTTCAGCCGCGATTGCGGCTGTGTTTACATTCCAGGACCCGGGCGTGACGTCATAACATCGCGCCCGGGCCTCCGACGATCATAGAGATGACTGGTGACCAATTGGTCACCAGTCTACTCTATGGTTTCCATCGGACGCCGGCGGATCGTTTCTCCGGGTCTCCGATGGCAAAGGAGAGCCCGGAGAAGCACCGAAAGAACGATCGAGCGCAGGACCGCCGCTATGATCGTTCTTATGGTGCAGGGATTCGCTGGCTGAAGAGATGGATATCTGAATGATGCCTGTAGCTGCAGGCATCATTCAGATATCCCCACTGAAAGTCCAGGACGTCATATGACGTCCTTGGGCGGGAAGTGGTTAAGTTACAATTACAAGTTGTGTCAAAAAGGTAATGTAGCGCCCCAGGCCAAGGGTGGCAGCAGCAAGGTCAGGGTGTATTGGGTGTTCCCCTCAGCAGCGAATCAGTGGGAGTGGTCGCCCGCTGTGCATGCTGGGGAGGGATACTTAAGGGACAGACGCCATTGGCGGGGGTCCGTTGTTCGTGCCTCGTGGCCCGCCTGGCCTGAGGTGTGTGTCCTGAATCCTGACTCCGAGACCATGTTGGTCTGGGGTCGCGGCTTCGCCTGGTAGGCCCAGTAGTCAGACTGGGGACTGCTTTTTGTGCTGTCCGTCCTGTGGGAGGAGGCCACTTGATGAAGGAAGCCAGGGGAGCACCTATCCTGGAAGGGGCTATGTAAGAGGCTGGTACCTTGGGAGTAGGCCTGAAAACTTAATTGAAGGATGCACCGTACACTGAGAGGCTTGAAGGTGTCACCTGTCAGGACTAAAGTTCTACAAAAGTTAATCTGGAGAGATCCGGGTGCTGAATCCTGTGGCAGAGGATTCCGGATCAAAAGTGTCTCCTCATAAAGGAAGGTCTGTAGCAGAGACTGTACTTTATTCTGTGCGCCATCCCGGCTGCTAGGTCAGTGAGAGGGACCTATCCGGGTGAGCAATACCCACTCTGGCTAGAGTGACAACGAGAACTGTTTGCTGGAAGCAGGAGTGTTTCCTATTTGTGATTATACACAGGGCTCAAGTCCTGAGGGAACGCATGGGAACGGAGTTCCTGCACTTTTTTCACAGCAGGTACTCAGTTCCCTTTGCAGGTCTAGAGCAGCCGAGCCGCCAGAGCCAATCCTGCGATAACTCGCGGGAGACCTCTGCAATGTCTCCTGGGAACAATAACAAAAGCTCCCAGGAGACATTGCGGCATCGAGGAAGTGACGGAATACCCGCACACTACCCGATGAATCCATATACAGGAAGTGGCCAGTAACATAAAGAATTACTAAGGTACAGTAGATCGAAAAAAAAAAACATGCGGTTTAGTACCGTATTTATCGGGGTATTGCGCGCTCCGGCCTATAGCGCGCACCCCTAAAGTGGACCCGACATTCCTGTAAAAAAAAGATTTTAGTACTTACAGTTTTGGTGTCTTGCGCGGCGTCCATCGGCGGCCTCGTCGGGTCCGACGTCCGTCTGCGGCTTCGGGTGTCCTCTTCGTCAGGTCCGGCGTCTTTCTGCGGCGTCCTCCCCGCTCGATCCTCGCTTTCCCGCGCCGAGTTTGAATACTGCGCCGGCATATACCGAGCGCAGTACACTCGTGTATAGTCGGGCATGGATCGGCTCCTCCCGCGCTCACGTTCTGTACGTCCAGGACGTGAGCGCGGGAGGAGCCGAGCCTGCCCGACTATACACGAGTGTACTGCGCTCGGTATATGCCGGCGCAGTATTCAAACTCGGCGCGGGAAAGCAGGTATCGGCGTATATCGCGCACCCACGATTTTGCCCTGATTTTCAGGGCAAAAAAGTGCGCGGTATACGCCAATAAATACGGTAATTATCCGTATGAGCGTATAATTATTTATTTTTTGGTGGGGGAGTGGATCTTGGGTGGGAGTTCCCACACTTTTTTCCTCAGGACTTGACCCCTGATTATACACCTGAATCTACCTACCTATTTACCCTTCCACCCCTTTACTTCTTTTCAACTAAAGTTCTGCAAATAAATTCCAGAAAAAGAAGTGTATCGTGTGGACATTGAAATTCTTTGGACTCTCTTTTCACCCTGAACAGCGAGAAGATAGAGGTAACATGCCACCCAAAATTACTCAGCAGCTCCTCTGGGGGTAGTGCTACAGTAATATAAGAGGACAGCAGTCACTCAACAAAAAGAAGAGGTCCTGACACTAATCAACCGTAATATTAACCGGTACCAAGAAAAGAAAACATCTCATTATGTTAACAGACTAGTCATGTTATAATATAATTTTAGGGCTTGATCCCGAAACAGAAAAGCATCCGAGACTGCTCTATAGGTGGAAGAAAACTGCCTAATTTTAACAGAATGATGTAAATATAGCTAGAAAAATATCAAAAAAAGGAAAGAGAGACCAAGCACGAGAGAGAAAAAAGAGAGGAGCAAAAGGGGGGGGGGGGGGAATTAGAGTGGCAAAGTAGACTATTGCCGCGCACACACGATCGGACTTTCCGACAACAAAATCGTGGATTTTTTTTCCGACGCAATGATGGCTCAAACTTGTGTTGCATACACACGGTCACACAAATATTGTCGGAAATTCCGAACGGCAAGAACACGGTCATGTACAACACTACGACGAGTCGATAACAATTAAGTTCAACGATTCCGAGCATACGTAGGATTTTTGTGCGTGGAATTGCATACAGACGATCGGAATTTCCGACAAGAACTTTTGTTGTCGGAAAATTTGAGAACCAGCTCTCAAACATTTGTTGTCGGAAATTCCGACAGCAAATGTCCGATGGAGCGTACACACACACAGTTGGAATATCCGACAAAAAGCTCACATCGAATATATGTTGTCGGAAATTCCGATCATGTGTACGCGGCATCTGAGTTAGACGATCTGTTAAGAGAAGTGAGAACACCTCAATCAGAAGTAGGCACCTTAATGAAAGCCTTCCCTTCCTCAGAATAGATAAACACGTTCAGAAATGTCCAAGTGTGCGTGTAAACCTCTAGTTTATGCCGGGAGGTCAAAACCAGGTCCTCCATCTGCCGCAGCCCAATTGTTAGAGGCTGTGGGTCAGGAGATACACCGTCGTATCTCTGATTTACTTCGGTCGTAACTATGCGGCTGATTCATAGAATCAGTTACGCATAGATATGCCTAAGATCCGACAGGTGTAACTGTGTTACACCGTCGGATCTTAGGCTGCAATTCCAGGCCGGCCGCTAGGTGGCGTTTCGGTTTATTTACGCGACGATTATGCAAATGAGGAGATACGCCGATTCCGAAACGAACGACCGCTCGGCGCTTTTTTTTTATGTCGTTTGCGTTCGGCTTTTTCCAGCATATAGTTACCCCTGCTTCTATGAGGCGCAGCCAATGTTAAGTATGGCCGTCGTTCCCGCTTCGAATTTGGAAATTTTACGTCGTTTGCGTACGTCGATTCACAAAAGCGCTGGACGCAAGTTACGCTCACGCCGAAACCAATGTCCTAGCGACGTCATTGGGAGCAATGCACGTCGGGAAAATTCGCGGACGGCGCATGCGCAGTTAAATCGGCGCGGGGACGCGCCTGATTCAAATACTACACTCCCCCTAGCCGCGGAATTTGAATTCCGCCGGGGGATTTAAGATACGCCGCCGCAAGTTTTGAGGTAAGTGCTTTGTGAATTAGCATTTGCTTTAAAAAATTGCAGCGGCGGATCTTAAATCACATAGGTTACGTGGATCTAAAGATCCGCTAACCTATGTGAATCTGGCCCTGTGTCTCTTTCCAGGTAAGGGGGATCTGAAGGTGTCGGATAATAGATACCTGCCCATGATCTAACATTCATGGTGATCAGAGGCGTATCTAGTGAAAATGGCGCCCATGGCAAGCACTGAAACTGCGCCCCTGTCAAAACATTTGAAACCTTTCAGATAACCAGGGACAGGGAGGGACACAGTGCGACGAGCGCAAACCAACTGAAAAAAAAAATCAATTGCAGCCACTGTGTCCATCAAAAGCAGCCACTGTGCCATCAATGGCCAGTCATAGGCCGTCATGGGGGCACCTGTCACTCCCCTTCTCAGGCCAAGTAGAAATATTAGCAATTGCTGTGCCGGCACCGCGCTTCAGCAGGCCGGCTGCGATGCCGGGAGCTACATTAGTACGGGTGGCGGCCGCAGGAGGACGGGTTGGGGTTTTTCCATGCAGGGGGTAGCTTTTTGCCGCCCCCCTCCCCATGGCGCCTATGGCAATTGCCATGGCTGCCATACCCTAAATACGCCACTGATGGTGATACCTCACGTGTGGAAAGATCGCTGTTTGCTTGCATGTGGGATCACCACGCGCATTCGCCTTTACATGCGAGCATGAGAGGACGGAGGCACTTACATTTTTATTTTATTTTTTTATAAGTATTTATTTGATTTTTTTTTTAATTCACACTTGCTGCCATTCAAATTTTTCTTTTTTCTTTTACTTTTATTGCTGTCATAAGGAATGTAAACATCCTTGTGACAGCAATAGGCAATGACAGGTACTCTTTTGGGAAATCTGGGACCTATAAGACCCCAAATCTCTCCTCTGCCCTTAAAAGCATTCAAAACACCAAGATCTGTGTTTTTGAATGCTTTCGATTTTTAAAAACTGGTGCCAATTGTTTCCCGGAAGTGATGTGGATCCCGGCTTTATTTTTCTGTTCAGCCGGGCGGCAGACACGCCGGTTGGTCGTCCGGGTCTCCCGGTGGGACAGGAGAGCCCAAAAGAGCCACGGAAAGGCGGCAGGGGGGTATCCCTTCCCGCTGTGTGTAATAGCAATCAAGCGGCTACTATTACAAGAGAGCTGACCACAGGCTCTAAAAAACGATACTAGGGCGCCGCCTGCAGCTGCACCCATCATCCCCATACAAACGCCACCCCCCTGAAAAATGCCGCCCCAGGCAAATGCTGGTCAGTAGAATGAATAGTTCCCCATTGTTGGTTTCAGTGACAGAAATTATGTAGATGTAAGGTTGCTGATGCGTTATATAGCAACACTGGAAGATGACCCTAAGACCCCTTAGAGCCTTAAAATTAGCGCCTGCAAACCGACCTGAAACAGCAGCTGCTGTTTCTCCAGTGTGAAAGCCCCGAGGGCTTTCACACTGGAGCGGTGCGCTAGCCTGACCTCTCCAAAAGTCCTTGGAATGGTGAAGGAGCGGTGTGTTTACCGCTCCTCCACTGCTCCTTCCCATTGGAAGCAATGGGAAACCACGGCTATACCGCCAGCTATGTGCAGAGGCGCATTGCTGGCAGTATAATCCCTTTTTTGGCACGGGGAGTCTTTCCGCCTGGCAGAACACAATGATTACTGCTAGCAGCTATATCCGCCAGCTGTAATTACATGTAAAAAATCTGTCAGGCTGGTTGTACCCAAGTCAATTTATGGGTGGATTTGGGTACAATCAGTTTGCCCGTAGATGGATCGAATCTTGACTGGTCTCTGCTGTACTGGCGGCATTTCAAACCATGTATGGCCGGCTTACTAAAAAGACTGCGCCAAATATCCATGTCTGGTCTATCTCAGAAAAAGTACCAATTTGTTGTACTGATAATGTTGTCTGACGTTGTTATTATCCTGGCTGAGCTCCCATTCTCGGTGCATTAACATAAACATCACGCCCAGATAATCCAAGAATATCTTTGGACAATCAGATTGCTCACACTTATCTACCCAACCACACCTTTGCTGTATTCATGACCTGATAATAGAAGCACTAAATCTGGTGAATAGCTTGATAGGATATCTAATGTTTAGTTTACATTCTATGCTTTTCAAAAGTCTTTTCCCTGGCCTTATTACATTGTATCTTGGAAGCATATTTACATGTGACATTTGCTACATGTGACAGGCAGTGTTCATTTTGTCGACTAAAATATATTTGTCTACTCAATTAATACTATTTTAGTTGACTAAAACAATTTAGATAACTAAAAAACGACTAAAACTAAAATGGCATTTCAGTCAAAAGACTATTAGCCAGATTCAGAGAGAGCGCCGCCGTATTTACGCTACGCCGCCTTAAGTCAGAGAGGCAAGTACTGTATTCACAAAGCACTTGCCTCCTAACTTATGGCGGCGTAGCGTAAATGGGGCCGGTGTAAGCGCGTCTAATTCAAATGGGGGGTGTGTTTTATGTAAATTACTTGTGACCCGACGTGATTGACGTTTTTTACGAACGGCGCATGCTCCATCCCTGTACATATCCCTGTGTGCATTGCTCCAAAGTACGCCGCAAGGACTTATTGGTTTTAACGTGAATGTAAATTACGTCCAGCCCCATTCACGGACGACCTACGCAAAAGACGTAACATTTTCAAATTTCGACGCGGGAACGACGGCCATACTTAACATTGGCTACGCCACCTAGGGGGCAGCTTTATCTTTAAGCGGCGTATCTCTTAGGGAAACGGCGACGGGCGCACGTACGTTCGTGAATCGGCGTAGCTAGTCATTTACATATTCTACACCGAACTCAACGGAAGCGCCACCTAGCGGCCAGCATAAAAATTACACTTTAAGATACGACGGCGTAGGAGACTTACGCCACTCGTATCTTAGCCTAATTTAAGCGTATCTGGTTTCCAGAATACGCTTAAATTTAGGACGGCGTAGATTCAGAGTTACGTCGGCGTATCTACTGATACGCCGGCGTAAATCTTTCTGAATCCAGCTATATAACTAAAACGAAATCGAAATTTGATGTCAAAATTAACACTGGTGACAGGGTCATGGGGAATCATATTCAGTTACATTGAACGGTAACTCTCAATACCTTGTTTATATGCAGAATTAGTGTACAAAAACAAAAATAATAACTAAAATAATAATATACTATATTACCAAAAGTATTGGGACACCTGTTTGACCATTGTTCAAGAAGCGCATTTGTGAGGTCAGGCACTGATGTGGATGAGAAGGTTTAGCTAACAGTCTCCATTCTAATTAATCCCAAAGGTGTTCTATTGGGTTGAGGTCAGGACTCTGTCCAGGCCAGTCAAGTTCCTCCACTCCAAACTCACTAATCCATGTCTTTATGGACCCTGCTTTGTGCACTTGTCCAAATCATTTGGTGGAGGGGGATTATGGTGTGGGGTTGTTTTTCAGGGGTTGGGCTTGGCCCCTTAGTTCCAGTGAAGGGAACGCTTAAGGCGTCAGCATACCAAGACATTTTGGACAATTTCATGCTCCCAACTTTGTGGGAACAGTTTGGGGATGGCCCCTTCCTGTTCCAATATGATTGCACACCAGTGCACAAAGCAAGGTCCATAAAGACATGGATGAGCGAGTTTGGGGGGGAGGAGCTTGACTGGCCTGCACAGAGTCCTAACCTAAACCCGATATAACACCCTTGGGTATGAATTAGAGCAGAGACTGCAAGCCAGGTCTTCTTGTCCACATAAGTGCCTGACCTCACAAATGCACTACAACACCCTGCTACAGCAATCATAAAAGTATGATTACTAATTTATCACACTAATTTAATTATGTTTGCCTGAAGTTTCCATTCTGGGCTATCTACAGATTTCTGGGTATTTCATGTATTTGTGTTACTAAAGCTGGACATAGACTAAATAAAATTCGGCCAGTCCAGCAGGAACCAGTTGTTTTGATCCATCTATGGGCAGGCTGGTTGTACTAAAGTCTTTTTTTTTGCCCAGTCACTGCCAGCTGCTATAGCTGCCAGCAGTGATCATTGTATTCTTCCAGTAGGGAAGGCTCTCCACTGGCAGAACACAGATCAGGGGGGGTTTTATGTAAATCTACTGTGACCCGACGTGATTGACGTTTTTCCCAAACGGCGCATGCGCCGTCCGTGGAATTTCCCAGTGTGCATTGCTCCAAAGTACGCGGCAAGGACGTCATTGGTTTCGACGTGAACGTAAATGACGTCCAGCCCCATTCACGCAAACGACAAAACTTTTTCAAATTTTGACGCGGGAACGACGGCCATACTTAACATTGCTACGCCGCACTTATGCCACCATATAGCAGGGGCAACATTACGCCGGGAAAAGCCTAACGTAAACGGCGTATCTTTACTGCATCGGCCGCGCGTACGTTCGGGAATTCGCGTATCTAGCTAATTTGCATACTCAACGCGGAATTCGACGGAAGCGCCACCTAGCGGCCAGCAAAAATATGCAGTTAAGATCCGACGGCGTAAGAGACTTACGCCTGTCGGATCTAATGGATATCTATGCGTAACTGATTCTAAGAATCAGGCGCATAGATACAACGGCTCGGATTCGGACTTACGACGGCGTACATGGCGCTGCGCCGTCGTAAGTCCTTTCAGAATCTGGCCCACAGTTTGTATGCTTCAGTTATGAATGATCACTGTGTTCATTTAGAAATGGAGGGGGCAGGTAAATGACATATATTTTCTAGCCCCCTTCCCCCACTCTCCATTCTGAAACATCCCCCACAGCAGCCAGGGGTGAGGAGAGGAGGGAAGTCGGCATCACTGCTGGGGGAAAAGGTGCAATACGGGGGGGGGGCCTGGGCAGTAGGGGTAATCCGCACGTAGTGATTAGGGTGTGTCCAGGCACATCCGGCACACCCCCTGTGCACGCCTATGCTGAAAAGCTACGTTGCATAATGTATGGTCAGCCTAAAGCCTGGTACACACTATTCGTTGTTGTTTTTTTTCATTCAACCAAGGGGGCTTGCGAGGAGCCACTGTACTAACTATACAATGTTAGTACATCAATTTCCCCTGCTGAGCTATTGTGTTTTGACTTCCTCGCCAAAACATCCCAGTCAGCCCTCTTGGCCATTGGCTGAGAGCGCTGTTCGGATGCTGATTGGCAGACCTTTTTCGGTCATGCCCCTTCAACAGAAGCCGAACGACTGGCCTCCGTCAGACCGGCTGCAGTAAACACAGGTCGAATGTTGCCCAACTTTTGTAAATGTGAGGATGAGGGAGACTGCCAGGAAGAAGGTCTTTTCTTGCTTCTCATATGACTTCATCATATGCTCCACCTGAAAAACAAATAAAAAGATGGTTTAACCACTTAAGCCCCGGATCATTTCGCTGGCCAAAGACCAGGCTACTTTTTGCGATTCGGCACTGCGTCGCTTTAACTGACAATTGCGCGGTCGTGCGACGTGGCTCCCAAACAAAATTGACGTCATTTTTTTTCCCACAAATAAAGCTTTCTTTTAGTGGTTTTTGATCACCTCTGCGGTTTTTATTTTTTGCGCTATAAACAAAAAAAGAGCGACAATTAAAAATAAATAAATAAATAAATACATTTTTGCTGTAATAAATTTCCCCAAGAAAGATATACAAAAACATGTTTTTTTTCCTCAGTTTAGACCGATATGTATTCTACATATTTTTGGTAAAAAAATCGCAATAAGCGTTTATTGATCGGTTTGCGCAAAAGTTATAGGCCCAGATTCACAAAGGGCTTATGATGGTGCAACGCCATGTACGCCATTGTAAGTCCTGATCTGGGCCGTCGTATCTATGCGACTGATTCTTAGAATCAGTTACGCATAGATATCCATTAGATCCGACAGGCGTAAGGCTCTTACGCTGTCGGATCTTAAATGCAATTTTTTTTTTCGCCGCTAGGTGTCGCCTCCGTCGTTTTCCCCGTCGAGTATGCAAATTAGCTAGATACGCGAATTCCCGAACGTACGCGCGGTCGACGCAGTGAAGTTACGACGTTTACGAAAGGTTTGCGCGGCGTAAGGTTGCCCCTGTTATATGAGGGGCAACCAATGTTAAGTATGGCCGTCGTTCCCGCGGCGAAATTTAAAAAATTACGTTGTTTGCGTAAGTCATCCGTGAATGGGGCTGGACGCCATTTACGTTCACGTCAAAACCAATGACGTCCTTGCGACGTCATTTGGAGCAATGCACCCTGGAATATTTTCCGGACGGCGCATGCGCAGTACGTTCGGCGCGGGAACGCGCTTAATTTAAATGCTCCACGCCCCCTACCCGGCTAATTTGAATTAGGCGGGCTTGCGCCGGGTGATTCACGCTAAGCCGCCGCAACTTTACAGGTAAGTTCTTTGTGAATCAAGCACTTGCCTGTAAAACTTGCGGCGGCGTAACGTAAATGACATACGTTACGCCGCCGCAGAGATACGCGGATCTCTGTGAATCTGCCCCATAGCGTCTACAAAATAGGGGATAGTTTTTATGGCCTTTTTATTAATAATTACATTTTTTACTAGTAATGGCGGCGATCAGCGATTTTTTTTTTTATCGTGACCACGACATTACGTCGGACACTTTTGACACCATTTTGGGACCATTGTCATTTTTAATGCGATCAGTGCTATAAAAATGCACTGATTACTGTAAAAATTACTCTGGCAGTGAAGGGGTTAACATGTAGGGTGCACTGAAGGGGTTAAGTGTGACCTAGGGAGTGCTTCTAACTGTTAGGGGGCGTGGCTTGCCCTGACACGTCACTGATCGCTGTTCCCGATGACAGGGAACAGACAATCATCACACCTCCCAACATTTTGAGATGGAAATGAGGGACACCTATTAACAAATGTATGTAGGCATAGGACACGCCCCCTGCCACACCCCCTTAATGGAAAATTAACCCAAAAAAAGGTTTATTAAATCCACAAGGACTTTTTTTTACCACTACTATTACTTTGTATTGGCTTTTAAAATGTACAAATGGAGCAATTTAGAATTTGCATGAAAGGTTTAGCACTGAGAAACACTTTTTGATAGATAAAAAGTGCATTTTATATACAACTAAATAAATCAGACCAAAATGAGGGAGAAATGAGGAGGAAAGAGGGACAGAGGGACATTGCTCCAAATCAGGGACAGTCCCTCTAAATCAGGGACAGTTGGGAGCTATGGATCAGTGACATGTCAGGGGAAGGACAGGGAGATGTTTTGTTTACAATGACTTCTCCCCGTTCTTCAGCTCTGTGACCCAATCGCGGGACACCGGCAGACATCGAGGCACGGTCACGGAGCTTGCGCAACCACACGGCTCGCAAATTAAATGGGACGTATATATGCGCAGGCGTGCCATTCTGTCGACGTAAAAGTGCGTGCGGCTATCGGGAAGCAGTTAAAAGCCATGCCATGTGTACAGTTCAGCCATGGGGAATTGTTCATTCTCAACAAACCTGGAGATTTATTTAAAATATATCTGAAGCCATAACATCTCTCTCCATATACACACTATTTGTCCATGTGGTAATTATTTTCAGGACAACAAATAGTGGGAAATCTAACATTTTTGGAGGGAAAATCTTCCAATGGGGGCACATGGTCAGGTGTCAACTGTCTAGAAGGGAATTTCCCTCAGTTTGGAGAAATTTCCTCTCATTTCATGTTATGTCTACAGAGCAGCGAAGGGAAATCTCTTGAAAGGGGTAAATGGCAAAAACCTGACAGAGGTTTTAACCGTTGTAGGGTTCCTCCAGAGGTTGCTAGGGGTTCCTTGAGCAATGAGGAATTTCTGCCTCTCAGATAAAGGGGGAAAATTCTTCCCAATGACCACAAGTGTAAGGAGTAGGAATGAGCTTCGTGTTCGAGTCGAACCTGTGTTTGACTCGAACATCGTATGTTCGATCGTTCGTCGAAATACGTTGGTTACAGGCCGTTCGCGCCAAATTCGAGTGGCGCGTCACGGCCCATAATTCACTGCGGCATTGCTGGCTGATGATTGGCCAAGCATGCACTCACCATAACACAACATTGGCAGAAATTGCCCAAAGGGTGGCACTAAAGAGCTAAATAACCACGTAGGTTTGTGTTTGTTGGCCAAAAATTCTTTGCTGTTTGTATGCAATACAAGTTTCTGGCCAACGCCCTTTGGACAAAATTCCGAGGCTTTTTCCGTGGAAAATCCAAAACGTGTGTACGAGGCTTTAGACTTAGACCTGTAAAGAAGAAATCACTATACATACCTTTTCTGCTGCTCCGGTCCGGTGCCAGTAAGGGCCGGTTCACACTGGTCCCACATACGCTCTGACTTTGAGAGCTCAAGTCGCAAGACTTGTCAAAATGAATGGTTCCCTGTGAGAGCCGTCTTTACTGGTCTGACTTGTGTCGGACCGACCTTGAAAAAGGTTTTTGCACTACCTGGGTCTGACTTGGGCATGATAATCAGCTGGCCAGCAGAGGAATGTCATGTGACTGCTGTGAGAAAAGGAATTTAGGATTAGACCCCTTTCACACTGAGGCATTTTACAGGCGCTAAAGAGCTAAAAATAGCGCCTGTAAAGCACCTCTCCTGTCACTGACATGCGTCCCAGCCAATCAAGTTCACCGGGTCTGGTTACCGGTCACCTGATTGGCTGAAGCGACTTCGAGGGCGGGGGAAGACAACGAGGGAGCGTGGAGGAGGATGGCTGACCAGAGAAAGGTATGTCCCTGGCGGGCAAACTGGTGGCGGCCTTTTTTACGGGCAAACTGGTGGCATTTTACAGGGCAAACTGGCAGTATTTGAGGGGGCAAACTGGAGGCAATTGATGGGCACAGTGGTGACAATTGATGGCACAGTGGCTGCGTTTGATGGCACAGTGGCGACAATTGATGGGCACAGTAGCAACAATTGATGGGCACAGTGGCTGCGTTTGATGGCACAGTGGCGACAATTGATGGCACAATGGCTGCGTTTGATGGCACAGTGGTGACAATTGATGGGCACAGTGGTGACAATTGATGGGCACAGTGGTGACAATTGATGGCACAGTGGCTGCGTTTGATGGCACAGTGGCGACAATTTATGGGCACAGTGGCGACAAGTGATGGGCACAGTGGCTGCGTTTGATGGCACAGTGGCAACAATTGATGGCACAGTGGCAACAATTGATGGCACAGTGGCGACAATTGATGGGCACAGTAGCGACAATTGATGGGCACAGTGGCTGCGTTTGATGGCACAGTGGCGACAATTGATGGGCACAGTGGCGACAATTGATGGCACAATGGCTGCGTTTGATGGCACAGTGGCAACAATTGATGGGCACAGTAGCGACAATTGATGGGCACAGTGGCTGCGTTTGATGGCACAGTGGCGACAATTGATGGCACAATGGCTGCGTTTGATGGCACAGTGGCGACAATTGATGGCACAGTGGCGACAATTGATGGCACAGTGGCGACAATTGATGGGAACAGTGGCTGCGTTTGATGGCACAGTGGCGACAATTGATGGGCACAGTGGCTGCGTTTGATGGCACAGTGGGGACAATTGATGGGCACAGTGGCTGCGTTTGATGGCACAGTGGGGACAATTGATGGGCACAGTGTGGCTGCAATTGATGTTTTTTTTCCGTTTGTTTGCGCCCCCCCACCAAAAAAAATTTGAGCACCAGCCGCCACTGCTTGTAACACCAGCTGAGTACAATTTTAATTGGTTAGTTCACCTGTAACCTAATGATGACACATTCGAGCAGTATACAGGTGATTGTGGTGACTAGTTCCAATAGGTAATGACTAAGCACTAACATTTACACGAAACGCGTCTACTTCTTTGTCCCCTGCTCCATCTGTCAACCACTTGTCATATTAAGCTTCAATAAAAGGATTTTTTTTAAATGCAGCTGTCCGGAATCATTTCCTTATAGTAGTTAAGATCTTGATAAAACAGAGAGGATGCAAGTTGTTTTTCAAAGGTAATTCGAGTGACAGGGAAGAGCATTAGGGGGGAGGGGCTGGAGGAGATCGCTCTCACACACAGGCATCGGAACTGACAGGCAGGGAGGGGGGGGGGGAGGAGAGAGCAGACAGCGTGATGACAGAGGCACGTAATCTGACCACAGGATCCTGGATCAGGAGGCCTGATTAACCTGGTCAGCAAAGACAGGAGGACACAAGAACAAGCAGGATCAGACAGGTATTTCACATCATACAAAGGGACAAATGACATGGCACAAGCACTGTGCTATTTAACAATTTAACATGCTTTAAAGCAAGGGTCTCCAAACTGCGGCCCGAGGGCCAGATGTGGCCCTTTGCTAGCCTTTATGCGGCCCTTGGGGCACTATTCCTCCAAATGATATGAGGCACTATTCCTTCCACTGACACCAACAAGGGGGCACTATTTGTTCTACTGATATCAATGATGGGATACTATTCCTCCTACTGATAGGGGCACTACTCCTCCTCCCACTGACCACCAACCCTGAGGCCATATTTATTCTCACTGGTGCCGGGCCTGGGACATTTTCTGCCCCTGCTGGCCACAATCCGGCCCTCATAAAGTCTGAAGGACAATAAACTTGCCCTTTGTTTGAAAAGTCTGGAGACCCCTGCTTTAAAAGGAACAGGATATATATATATATATATATAATTTTTTTTTTTGGGGGGGGGGTTACAAACGCTGGATTTAGAGAAGATCTGTAAAGATGAATGGACCAAAATCTCTCCTGAGATTTGTGGAAACCTGGTCACCAACTACAAGAAGCGTCTTACCTCTATGCTGGCCATCAAGGGTTTCCAAGTCATGGTTTGCTTGGGGATCAAATACTTATTTTACTCACTGAACTGCAACTTCATTTATAACATTTGTATCATGTTTTTCTTTCTGATTTTTTTTAAATCTTTGTATTGAGTATAAAGACTCATACACACGGTCAGACATCCAACAAAATTCCCCTTGGATTTTTTTCCTAATTGATTTGTTCGGTCACACCCATAGCATACACACAGTCAGACTTTTCTGCAAACTTTTCTAAAACTTTCCTAACATCACATGTTTTTTTTGCTCTTTTCTGCTCTTTACCGCCACCATTTGGTTAACTTCTGCTATTGTTTATTGCTTTTAACATTGGTTCTGAGCATGCGTATTTGCACTTTGTCCAAAAGTTGGTTGGATTGCTGTACACACAGTCAGACAAGGCACCATCGGACTTTTGTTGCCGAAAAGTTGGTCCGTTTGCAGACCCAACTTTTTGTCGGATGAAACCCGAAAAAGTTGGTCCGATGGAGCGTACACACGGTCGGACAAATTCGAAAAGTTGCAGATTTTGAAGTTGGTTGGCCAAAAGTCCGACCGTGTGTATGGGGCTTAAGACATACAAACAAACAAACAACAGTAAACCTGCCACAGCATTGGGACTAGACCCACACAGAAGTCAGTGCCAGCCGGCAATTGGGCTGCTTCCATCATTGGTAACATACAGCTGTAGCACGTCTACAAGAAAAGAACAAACAACCTAGTGCTGTATTGGCTCCTGCTCAATTGAAATGTCTAAGGATAAAATCTTTCAGTTGAGACCCAAGGGACAATAATAGATATCCAATAAACCCATAATAGAGATTACGATAAAAAAAAGTCACCCAATGTATCAAAATCACATTCACCCGTAGAGTGGTTTTATGTACATGCTCAATCAGTCTGCAGTTGCCATGGAGGCCTCCACTAGCCATTTGGCCCACATTCTATCATATTTTTTGGGGCATCCTCTATTTGGTAGGTTTCCTTATAGAGTGGTAGTACGGCGGGGCACATTTTTTCCAGCAGAGAGTGATCATTTTCCTGGCATAGAATATCAGCAGTCCTATCAGAGTTCTCTCTGCCACCCTGGGGGCTAATTCTTCTACTACGCCTAGAAGGCATATCTGTGGGCTTGGGGCTATATCTATTCCCACCACCTCCTGTATTACAGGGTGAGGGCTGCTTGATGCCAACTAACCCATCAATAGTCACAGGTCAGGGGGTGTTTACTAGGATTTTATAGGCACTGATAACACAACCATATAATAATATAAAAATATATTTATTAACATTAAAGACTGTCATATATCTGTTAAAGCGGAGCTCCACCTTAAAGTGCAACTCCCACTGATCGGAACCCTCCCCCCCCTACGGTGTCACATTTGACACCTTTCAGGGGGAGGGGGGTGCAGATACCTGTCTAAAGACAGGTATTTGCACCCACTTCCGGCCACACAGTCTCGGGCAGACTGCGGGCATGACGTCACCTCCCGTCCCCTCCCCCCGTTGTGCTCTGGGAACACTCGGCTCCCGGTACACAGCGGGAGCCAATCGGCAGGCGTAGCGCGCCGTAGGGAACTGGGCAGTGAAGCCGGAGAGCTTCACTTTCTGGTCCCCCCACTGAGGATGGCGGGGGGGGGGGGCAGCAGAATGACGAGCGATCGCTTGTCCTCTGCTGCGGACGGCGCTGGACTCCAGGACAGGTCAGTGTCCTAATATTAAAAGTCAGCAGCTGCTGGCTTTTAATATTTTTTTTTTCAGCGGAGCTCCGCTTTAAGGTGGAGCAAGCCTGAGGTTGTGGCTTGCTCCACCTTAACAGATATATGACGGTCTGCGGGACTTTCCCGCACAGACAGCTTCTTCCCGCAGTCCCACGAAAGGGTTAATTTTCCCGCACTGCAAGAGGAGGCAGCACGGAAGCAGGAGGAACCGGAGCGGTGTATGGAGGACTGTGGCTGCTGAAGGGAAGAAAGCCGACAGCCGGGCTAATGACAGTCTGTGGCCCCGGCTGTCGGCACAGGTGAGAGGCCCTCCCCCCCCCCCCGCTCAACAACTGCAAAACCCCCAGGAGGAACCGGAGCGGTGTGTGGATGTCTGCTGAAGGGAAGAGAGCCGACACATTCCGTGCACAGGTGAGAGGCAACCCCCCCCGCTCAACAACTTTAATGCGCAACCCCCCCTCAACAACTATGATCCCCCCCTTGCTCAACATCTTCGATCCCCCCCCAATTCTCAGGTCCAGGGGGCCCCTTCAACACTCAAGCCCAGGGGCCCCCACCACCCACCACCCTAAGTCCTGTCCTGCTTGCGACCAGTAGTTTTGTATTGCCGGGAAGGACCAGAAGATGTGTATAAAGTCGCCCGGATCCCCAGTACACCTCCAACACTCCGAGGACAAGGAGGTTCTCATCTTATGCAATCTATACGGGGTAATATATGCCTGGTGTAGTATTTCGTATTGTATGAGACGGTCTCGAAGTGAGACCAGGATTTTGAAGGGGAAGTCCCACATGTCCTCCCAATCCTCGAAGTCCAGTCCCGGGATGTCCTGTGTCCATCGCTGACGGAGCTTTGACAGATCTGGAGAGGAAACTCTAAGGAGATGTGCATAGAGGACCGAGGTCTGCTTCCTGGTGCATTCATATCTAATGACCCTCTCTCAATCGGATTGCACAATTTGCGTGTCGTTATTATTTGGGCTTTAAACGCATAAGACAGTTGCATATAGTGAAATAGATGCGAGGAAGGTACATTGTTGTGGGCAGGGCCGGCCGTATGATGGGACCGGGTGATACCATGGGTACCAGGCAGCACTTTTAGGGGGGCAGCATATTTTTTGTGCTATAAATATATATATTTTTTAACTTTTTGCTATAATAAATATCCCCAAAATTTAGAAAAATAAACTATTTTCTTCAGTTTAGGCCAATATGTATTCTACATATTTTTGGTGCCAAAAAAAACAAAAAAACACAATTAGCGTACATTGATTAGTTTGCGCAAAAGACATTGTGGCCGCCGGCAATTCACAGGTCCCTTTATACTCCTGGATACATGTATAGAGCCATGGCAGGTCCTTTTATACGCCTATATGCATGTATAGAGCCATGACAGGCCCTCTTTATACATCTATAGAGCCATGACAGGCCCTCGTTATACTCCTTTATACATGTATAGAGCCATGACAGGTCCTCTTTATACTCCTATATACATTTATAGAGCCATGGCAGGTCCTCTTTATATTCCTTTACATGTGAAGAGTCTCGACAGGTCCTCTATATACATGTATAGAGCCATGACAGGTCCTCTTTATACATGTATAGAGCCATGACAGGTCCTCTTTATACATCTATAGAGCCATGACAGGCCCTCGTTATACTCCTTTATACATGTATAGAGCCATGACAAGTACTCTTTATACTCCTATATACATTTATAGAGCCATGACAGGTCCTCTTGATATTCCTTTACATGTAAAGAGTAATGACAGGTCCTCTTTATACTCCTTTATACATGTATAGAGCCATGACGGGTCCCCTTTAGTTATCATGATATAAAATAATGAATGTGGGGGCCTTTTGGTTGGCGTGATTTTATTCTGGGGGGGGGGCAGCATTTCATTATTGGTCCCAGGCAGCACAATGTCTTGGGCCGGCACTGGTTGTGGGATACTAGATGGTTGAAGGGGTGTATAGCTGTGCCAGTGGTGAGGTCAGATAACAGGTTAATAGCACATTTGGCCCATAATTTGGGGTCTGGTAGCGAGTAAATATGGGATAAGGTATGGTTGTTCCATAGGGGGGAGTGTGGGGAGACTGCATTCCGTGGGAACCTCTCAAGTCCCAGTCCCGCCCTCCAGGCCCTCAGAGTCGTGTGCATGGAGGCGGTCAAATCGTATGGAGCTTTGGGACCTCGAAGGTGTAAATGTGTTAGGGCCTCTACGCCGCCGGGTTGGACGCGTCCGGTACCAGCCACCAAAAAGCCGTGACCAGCTGGGCTGCCAGAAAATATTTCCGGCAGTCTGGAAACGCCGTTTTCTGAATTTTGTGGTTGATATTCTGTCTCTATCATTTAAGATACACCTATGAAAAAAATGATAGACCCTTCATTTCTTTGTAAGTGGGCAAACATACAAAATCTGACGGGGATCAAATCATTTTTTTTTCTCACTGTATACACACACCGGCCACTTTATTAGGTAAACATGTTCAATTGCTTGGTAACACAAACCAGCCAATCACATGGCAGCAACTAAATGCATGTAGGCATCTAGATGTGGTGAAGATGACTTGCTGAAGTTTAAACTGAGCATCATAATGGGGAAGAAAGGGAATTTAAGTGACTTTGAATGTGGCATGGTTGTTGGTGCCAGATGGGCAACAACTGCTGATCTATTTAGATCTTCACGCACAACTATCTCTCGGGTTTACAGAGAATGGTCAGAAAGACAGAAAATATGAACGGCAGTTGTGTGGATGAAAATGCCTTGTTGATGTCAGAGGAGAATGGGCAGACTGGTTTGAGATGATAGAAAGGCAACAGTAATTCAAATAACCACTCGTTACAACCAAGGTATGCAAAATACCATCTTTGAACGCACAACACATGAAACTAAGAAGCAGATGGGCTACACTAGCAGAAGACCACACCGGGTGCCACTCCTGTCAGCTAAGAACAGGAAACTGAGGCTACAATTTGCACAGGCTCAACAAAGTTGTACAATAGAAGATTGGAAAAACATTGCCTGGTCTGGTGAGTCTCGATTTCAGCTGTGACATTCAGATGGTAGAGTCAGAATTTGGGGTAAACATGAAAACATGAATCCATTCTGCCCATCCGCCAATCCTAGTGCAATATGCACCAATGTAATCTTGATGGCAGCTGGTATCTATCTATTTAATCATTTATTGATCGATCTGTTTATTTATTGATTTAATTTTGATTCACTGGGCGGAGCGAGTTCACGCAGATGGGCCTGACCTATTTTGGTGAGTGTCACCTGGGGCGTAGACACATGGATACATATAGGGGTAATTTGGAGAGATGAGCTATTGACCATCTAGGCTCTGAGGAAAAGGGTATGCCCTTGAAACACGTCAGCCATTTGGGGTGCCATCTGATCCCCTCTATATCAGGTCCTGGTTTTTTAACAGAGATGGACAAGCCTTTTTACATGCTCGTTTCTGAGTATAAATATTACTTTCATGCTTTTCATAAAATATTTTACCATTGGTAATGCACAAGGTCGGTGTGCCCTCCTTCTTTCCTTTTTTTACTCACCTCATAGGCATATAACATGCCATGCATAACGCTCCTTGCTTGGTAATGCAGAACAATTTTTGAAATGCTAATCTATAGGGCTCATTAGACATGTGCAATTTGTTTCGTTTCTAATTTTTTTTTTTTTACGAATTTTGAGAAATTCATTAATTCTGAATTTTCGTACTTCTGAATTTTTCAATTTACGAATTTGGGGATTTCCGAAATTTCGAATTTTCGTATTTCCAAATTTCCAAATGTTCGTATCTCCGAATTTCTGTAATTCGGAATTTCGCAAATTCGGATTTCCAAATTTCGGAAATTCAGAATTTCGAAAATTCGAAATTGCAAATTAAAAAATCTAAAATTCGAAAATGGGAAATTTCCGAATTCTGAATTTTTAGAATTTCCTAAAATTAGTTTTTTCGTTTGGTTTCATTCGTTTTTTTTGCTTTTTTCGGAAATTCGGAAATTCAGAATTCAAAATTTTCGAATTTTCTGAATATCCAAGCAGAAAAACGAATAAAACTATTTTTTGTTTTTCGAATTTCTAAAAAAAGCAAAACAAATAAAACGAAAACCAAAATTTTTTTTTTTTCGGCAGTGCACATGTCTAGGACTCATGGAAGACAATTGCTCTTAAAATTAAAGCTGGCTATAGATGGATAGGATTTTGAATACAAATTCTTAGGACAAATTCTCAGAACATTCAATTGTCTTTCTAAAGATTTAATTTTCTTTTAACACTTGATTTTGAAATAATTGGACTTTATCAAACAAAAACCACATATATAAATTCTTTCATTTGAGAAAAAAAAAATTGCCATTCTGCTCCTTCAAATTTTCTCGTCACTGAAAACAAATGTCGAGTTGATCCCACTAATGATTTGAAAAACAAATTAACTTTCTTAGAAAATTCTACTCATCTATGACCAGCTTACCTGATTTTATCTCAACAGTCATTAGGTAGGATTGCTAAATGTGCATTGCTTGCTATGAAGGAAACCATTAGAAGGAGAACCTGCAAATCTCCTTGTGTAGTATAATCCTCACAACCTGGAAGAGCAGGTATGTAAATGTTGTATCAAATATGACATTCGGAAAGAAACCACACTGATTACGTACGTTGAAAAGAAATTAGACTCCCATTGTTGTGCAATGTTGGTTTGTTACTAGATAATGAGATCACTCAGACTGTTCAAGGTAGGAGATGATTGTGCAATGTCCTGCATACAGGAATAAAAATATTGTGGCCAAGCCCAAATACAAGTGACATCTTACCACGATGAGTGAGATGTGTCCGTGATGTTTGAACATTTAAACCAGTTGTCTCCAAACTGTATAGGCCAAGTCATACACAGGAACACAGCAGGAACACACTGGAGGTGTTGACCACACGAGGGCAAGGAGGGAATGAGCAAAGCTGTTCAAATAGCCAAAAGGGAATGGCTGCAGGTTGGACTAATGAGGCAGGTAATGGTAACCAGGTGGAATCAATGAATGGCTGGTTATGAAAAAAAGAGCTGCTAGTAAATAGCAGGAGCCCAGCCGACACTTTTAGAACAAAGTAAGACCTCACAGCTTAAGGTCATGAAGCAAGGTTCCGGTTAACTTGCGTCTATGCACAACTACTAGTAGCCAATACGATTTCCAGAACACTGCACAGTTAGGCCTCGTACACACGACCAAACATGTCTGCTGAAACTGGTCCGCGGACATGTCCGACCGTGTGTACGGCCTAGCGGACCGGTTTCCTGGCCTAGCGGACAGGTTTCCAGCGGACAAAAGTTTCTTAGCATGCTAAGAAACTTGTTCGCTGGAACCATGTCCGCCGGACATGTCCGATGGTTAGTACAACTCATCGGACATGTCCGCTGGTTGACGTATAACCAGCGGCCCGAAATCCCGCGCATGCGTCGAATTGATTCGACGCATGCGTGGAAGCATTGAACTTCCGTGTCAGAGAACGTCGGTGTCTTCTATGTCACCGCGTTCTCTGTCCGCTGGGATTTTGGTCTGATGGTGTGTACACACATCAGACCAAAACCTCCCAGCAGGCATGTCCGATGAAAACGGTCCGCGGACCGTTTTCATCGGACATGTTCGGTCGTCTGTACAAGGCCTTACAGGGATTTATTTCGAGTCTTTACACCTCCCAGCTTCCTTTGGACACAGTCCAGTGAGGGAGACAGTCCTTCTCCAGACCAGATACCTTGTGGTGAGGTCCTGCAATCAGCTTCTATGCAGATCCAGCCAGGCCCTCAGCCCTGACAGCTGCACAGTCCATGGGCTGTCTAAAGGCAGAAGACCCTCTCTGGAGCTCTTCTGGGGAGGGAGAACCTTCAGACTATTTATCACTTTCTAGCCCCCTTCTGGACACTCCTCTTCAGGGACTGCCTGGAGCATGATAAATATTGAGGCTGGTCATTTACATCTCCCTCTCTAAGCTCTGGAAGCTTCTCCCAGAGGCATGGCAAAGCAATCAAACTCCCAGCCTGTGAACCCCAGAACAGACCAGGACATACGATCACTGCTCCCTTGATTATAGAAGGTGCTACATATGTATGTAATTAGGATCACACGTGGAGTCCAGCTTTAGGTGTAGATCAGGGGTGGCCAAACTTTTTTCAAAGAGGGCCAGATTTGATGAAGTGAAAATGCGTGAGGGCCGAACATTTTGCTGACATTCTTTAAACCATTAAAATTTGGTCTAAGTGTGTTTGCCCGAGCACTAATACACTGCCCACCAATAATTCTCTTGCCTTTTATGGCTGTGTGTGGTGTAGAGATGAGCTCAGGCGTATTATTTGGATACACCGTATTTATTGGCGTATAACACGCACCTTAACGTTAGGAGGGAAGTTTCAGGAAAAACATGTAAATAAAGAACTGTGAAGCAAAATAAGGGTCATTGCCCATCAATGCAGCCTTGCCATTGCCATGAATGCAGCCTTGCCATTGCCATGAATGCAGCCTTGCCATTGCCATGAATGCAGCCTGATCGATGCCCATCTACAGCCTCGGAGGGGAGGCGGGACGAGCGCCAACAGATTACATACAGGAGAATCTCCTGTTTACACAGGAGCCTCTTTAATACAATGTCCCGCCTCCTATGATAGACAGAGGAGTTGTCCAATGGCAGCCCAGGAGACAAGACTTCCTATTACAGATGCCGCAAAGTAAACAGGACATTCTCCTGTATGTAATTTGACAGCACTCATTCCCCACCCCCTTCCTGTCCCCTCCGAAGCAGCACCGATAAATACAGTATATATCCAAATTACCAAGGGGGCCACATTAAACTGGAACGGGGGCCGCAATTGGCCCCCGGGTCGGACTTTGGACATGCCTGGTGTAGATCATATCACCTAACACTGAACCATATCCCAGAACTAGTAATTCACACAATGATTTTTTTTTTTTACAGAGGTTTATTATAGGAAACTAGACTTTAATTTCCGAAATGTTACGGGATCATAGAATCTGACACCTAGAGTGAATTACCCAACACAGCACATCACCTTTGAAAGATATATCTGTCTGAAAAATAGCTATATGAGAGATCAAAGTGTATGGGATGCAATACCACCAGGCATTCGGTCTGGCCCTTAATCCCACTCACACACCTGTAATAATCCCTGCTAGGAATGTGCTGTAGTGCAAGTTATACAGTAACTGTGGCCTATGTTATTTAGGCAATAAACAGTCTCAAGCAAACAATATTCACAACAGCAGTTTAAGCAATATACATGACGGTAGTTCAAACAACGTTCACATTCAAACTTACACAACGTTTTTACGGGTTCCACATAATAAATCTCATAAAATGTTGTACAAGTTATGACTTAACCCATGAGTGGTTCAGTGGATACGCAGTTAGCTACGGAATAGAAACCAAAGATTGGTTATAAATGAAGTTCCTTAGGCACAGAGACCAGTCATTAGTGGCATACCACAAGGCTCTGTACTAGATCCTGTTCAATTTAATCTGTTGGTAAGGTATGAAACTGAAGGTTTGGTGGGTAGGCTTACTGGTGACACAAACGTCTAGGGCCGAAACAACGAATCGATTATGAAATACAATTTTCATAATCGATTAATCGGCCAGTAACATAATGGGGTTAAAAAACTAAAATGAGCCCTTTATAGTACAAAAAAGCAAATCGCTACTGTAAATATTACCTTCACTGTCCCACAGTAAAAAAATGAACGCTTACAGTAGCGATTATTTGCTCTTTCTGTACTTATTTTTGTTTTTTTTTAACCTAATTATGTTACTAAACATCTCAGGTCTGGGTTCACAGAAACACACTACAGTTCATTTACATGTTTTCCTATGGGACACGTTCACATCCATGATTTTTTTTTTTTTAGCTGCTGCTTATTTGGAAAGGGCAAGAACTTTTTAACGCAAAACTGTGCTATTTTGTTTTTTTTTGGTTCAATATACTTCAATGGAAAAGCTGCAGAAAAGCATGTAATGTGTTTTTGCGGCAATTTGTGTTTTGTAATCTGGCCAACAACAAATTGTCCCAAAAAAAAGTAAAAATGCTATTCTTTTTTTTTTTTTTAAGGCTATTATCTGATTAATCGAAACAGTCTGGCATGTAATGGGGCACAGTCTGGCATGTAATGGGGCACAGTCTGGCATGTAATGGGGCACAGTCTGGCATGTAATGGGGCACAGTCTGGCATGTAATGGGGCACAGTCTTGCATGTAATGGGGTGTTGTGTCAATATATTTCAATCTGGTAGGTTGGCAACACTGCTACCAGGGGTATTATTAGCAGATACAATGATATGTGACACCATTAAACAGTTTGGATTCCTATAGCCTGAAATCCCTGATAAAACCCTCTTTTGAGCAGGCCCCCTCATAGTCCCAGGTTTTGTTATGGCTACCCCTGCTCTGTTTAGGCTGTTACCTCACTTTAGCTTGCTCTAATTGAGGCCTTTCCTTCCGAGTCATATATAATGGCTTTGTATAACTATAAAACTGTAACCTGTTATGTTTTTATGGTTTATGATCTGCTCATGACGTACACTTGAACTGTTCATATATTTTCGACTAATGCCACGTACACACAATCGGAATTTCCGATGGAAAAAGTCAGACGGAAATTTTTCATCGGATATTCCGATCGTGTGTGTGCCCCATCTGAGTTTTTCCTTCGGAAATTCCGACGAACTCTTTTTTTTCCAACGTAAGTTCCGTTCGTCTGTATGGAACTTCAACTGAGAAAAAAAAACACGCATGCTCAGAATCAAGTGGACGCATTTTTCAAAGCTTGTCGTAGTGTTGTACGTCACCGCGTTCTTGACGGTCGGAATTTGGTGTGACAGTGTGTATACAAGACAGTTTGAATGGAATTCCGTCGGAAAAATCTGTCGGAGTTTATTCTGACGGAAAATCTGATCATGTGTACGCAGCCTAATACTCCAGTATCGTATATCGTTATGCCTCAATAAAATCTTTGAACAAGGAAATAAATACTCAATGGTTGGACATGTTATCTTCCCCTCATGGCAAAGTTTGTTCCCAGATGGGATGTCTGGGGGTGCTAGACAACTCTCTGCGCTATACATTCAACCTCCGAAATGGTTTACCATGTTCACAGAAGCTTTTTTGTGTAGCAGCCTGATGTTTAGGCAGGGCTGCTATTAAATTTAGTTGCCAGGCGATAGTGGCCTTGGCCAATTGTTAGATCAATTGATTTCCCCCTAACTCTGGAATTGCTGCACTTCTCTCTTTTGTCACTAGGTGGCAGGGTGTCTGATGAAATTGGATAAGACAAGGACATGGTAAGGGCAGATTATGAATGAATGGGGTGTCTCAGCCAATGGGCAGGGATTTTCTCCCTGCTGGGAGATCCTATTTATTTAGGTGGAGTCAGGTGATCAGGGTTCTGTGCCACCTGGACAGCTGTCTGGGTGGATGTGTGTTATGTTGCCCCGGGCTGCTAGGCCGTAAGCCATAGGCCTATCCCAGGGACCTCTGTCTGCTAGGCTGTCTGAGAGCCTATCCAGAAGCAGGAGAGCAGCGTAGGGTTGGGCCTGCAGGCTTGTAGTCCAACTAGAAGCAACGGTTCCGCCGGCCGAGGGAACCAGTTGGGGACGGAGGTAGAGGGAAAGCCGTCGCCAATAAGGGACTATCCACCTTGCTACCGGAGACCACAGTGAGTGAGCTGAGGCCAGTACCAGAGCAGACTTCTCGCCAGCTGGGGGATGGTGAAGAAGTGGGAAAACTTCAGCTAAGCCAGGGACCCAGTGGGACAGCAAGGGTGATGCTTGTGGAGCACCAGTGAGTGCCAAGCCAGAGACCTAATGTGTCTGCAGGGGTGAAGCTTGAGGAGTATCTGTAAGTGCCAAGCCCGGGACCCAGCAAGGAAGAGGGGGTGACGCTTGAGGAAGATACTGAGTGCTAAAGTGGGAGAGCTCTGGGGATTCAGTGGCTAGTCTATCTAAAGTCTAGTGAGAGAGAGACTGGGAGCTCGGTGAGTGAAAACCCATAGTGAGTGAGTGTGGGGTAAGGAGAACTGTTTGTGTTACAAATAGTTGAACACCATTACCGTTAGTGACGGTTACAAGATTGTTGCCATAGGAGACAGCGGTCCTACCTATACAGAAGTGGTGTCTGGCTGGAGGCCTTCACCTCTATAGCTGTCCACCTATAGAAGTCTTTGAGTCTGCCAATTAACATTGCATCCACCTAAGGGTGTCCAGGCCGTAACCCTCTCTCCTGCAGTTCTGTTTAAGAGACAATAAATCTCTTTGCATTCAAAAAGTGTCTGGCGCCCACTTGTTCATCTTGCGTTACACCCACCATGCTTGGTAACCCAATCCTCACTGAAGGATGTCAGCTCTCCATAACTCTGGAGGTAACCATTAGGCCTACAGAGGCTCGGGAGTGACTTTGCTACATTTGTATAGATCTGTTATATGTACCTTCTCATGTGATACTATTTACTTGCTTGTATTGTTTTGCAAATAACGGTCATTCTTTCTGTTCGCCTTGCTAAACCTTAAAGTGGAGGTTCACCCTATAAAGAATTTCTAACACTACATCCAGCCCAGTCCTGCATATAAAATGACACTGACCTCTTTCTTTGCCGTAGATAGCGTTTAGCCGTGGAATTCACCGTGGCTTCCGGGTGGGGAATCCCGCAGGGGTGGGCGTTCCTATTGTCATGCCAATTGATTGACATTCTAAATGAGGTTGCGCAGGCGCCGAATAGAGCCGAGCCGACCCGAGCTTCCTTCGTGAAGTCGTGACGCGCTGTGTGCGCCGTCGTTTAGCATGTCAATCAATTGGCATGACAATAGGAACGGCCACTCCCGCGGGATTCCCTACCCGGAAGCCGCGGTGAATTCCACGGCTAAACGCTATCTACGGCAAAGAAAAAAAAAGGTCAGTGTCATTTTATATGCAGAACTGGGCTGGATGTAGTGTTAGACATTTTTTATAGGGTGAATCTCCACTTTAATAAAAAAATACTGAACAAGAGAAACACTTGCTCACCCTTTGGCCAGTGCCAGGATTGCTCAATTACCACTCCAGGCTGGACATCCAGCCAACAGGCCACACACATTCATTCTAAATATTTCTCCCATTTCAACCTAACTGAATCTCAGCTGATTTGTTAGAAGCTGTTTTAACAAAAATCTTTTTTAGGCACTGCTAGAGTACCACCTGGTGAGCAAGATCAGAATTGCCATTGAAGCTACAATAATAAACAGCAATGTTTTTTATCACAGCTCATAAATTTGCATTTCCTAGGTTTTCACATTCAGGTTTTGTTTAAAAATAAATAAAAATCGTATGTGTTTTTTGAAGACTGTAGGAATTTGGAAACATCCCCAAAAACATGGAAGTGCATACCAGCTCCTTTCATAGTTTCAGTGATACTGAGCAAATGGGCCTGAGCAAGCTAGGCTTTAGGCAGCTAGGTACTGCCTGGGGGGCCCCTGCACTTTCCCCAAAGCAGCTGGTCCTTGAGCCCACACTGCCCTCAAATTGGGGGCCCCATGATGGCACTGAGAGTGATAGATGCAAAGGGGAGGCAGTATGCCTCCTACCTAATTAGGCCCAGATTCTCAAAGGGCTTACGACGGCGCAACGCAATGTACGCCGTCGTAAGTCCTAATCTGGGCCGTCGTATCTATGCGACTGATTCTTAGAATCAGTTACGCATAGATATCCATTAGATCTGACAGGCGTAAGGCTCTTACGCTGTCGGATCTTAAATGCAATTTTTTTTTTGCCGCTAGGTGTCGCCTCCGTAGTTTTCCCCGTTGAGTATGCAAATTAGCTAAATACGCGAATTCCCGTACGTACGCGTGGTCGACGCAGTGAAGTTACGACGTTTACGTTAGGTTTGCGTGGCGTAAAGTTGCCCCTGCTATATGAGGGGCAACCAATGTTAAGTATGGCCGTCGTTCCCGCGTTGAAATTTTAAAATTTACGTTGTTTGCGTAAGTTGTCCATGAATGGGGCTGGACGCCATTTAAGTTCACGTCGAAACCAATGACGTCCTTGCGACGTTATTTGGAGCAATGCACCCTGGGATATTTTCCGGACGGCGCATGCGCAGTACGTTCGGCGCGGGAACGCGCTTAATTTAAATGCTCCACGCCCCCTACCCGGCTAATTTGAATTAGGCGGGCTTGCGCCGGGTGATTTACGCTACGCCGCCGCAACTTTACAGGCAAGTTCTTTGTGAATAAAGCACTTGCCTGTAAAACCTGCGGCGGCGTAACGTAAATCAGATATGTTACGCCCGCACAGTTTTACGCCCATCTACGAGAATCTGGGCCTTAATGTCTGTTTGCCTGCACTGTCATCATTGTAGGGGCCCCAGAGCATTACTTTGCATAGGGGACCATGATGCTATTAAGACGGCCCTGTGTAGAGTTCTCCCTTAAAGCCGTGTTCAACCCAAAAGCAAACATTTATTATATTGCAGCTTACAAGTACTTATACAGTATCTCACAAAAGTAACGCTGAGCACATGCACTCAACTTCTTTGGTTGACCATGGCAAAGCCTGTTCTGATTGGAACCTGTCCTGTTAAACCGCTGCCTGGTCTTGGCCACCGTGCTGTACCTCAGTTTCAGGGTCTTGGCAATCTTCTTATAGCCTAGGCCATCTTTATGTAGAGCAACAATTCTTTTTTTCAGATCCTCAGAGAGTTCTTTGCCATGAGGTGCCATGTTGAACTTCCATTGACCAGTATGAGAGAGTGAATGGCCCCATATAATGTTGTTTCTAAATGTAATTTTTCTGTCTATAGTAAATACCCTGTACAATAATTTAAAAGTCTCCTGAAGAAGCCATCTCTTGGCGAAACATGTTGAGCAAAAATCACTCTACTGTATACCCGAATCACATGTGATCTATATTTAAACATTTTAAGACAAAACTTTAAAATGTATTTTTAATGTACCTAATAAAATTTGATATGGATTTTAAAGTATGATGTAGTAAATTGCATTTGTCTGGCACCTTCAAAATCCCTATGTTCAGTTCTGTGTGTTAAAATAAACAATAGTGTTTAACTATACCAACCGTTCACCATGCCCACCAATAAATGTAGCACATGCATAGGAAACCTTTCTATCTTGAAAAGGCCAGTTTGGTGTGTTTGCCTCCCAGGAGAAATGTTCCCAGTCCTCTACTGGGTACTGTTGTAGAGGGAATGATGCACTTGGAAGCTTCCCGTTTAGTGGGTAGTCTGACCAAGTAGGGAAATACTTACTGTATGTCATGGACAGGGTTCTGTATCCACAGGGAGATAAAGAGTCCAAGAGATATAGGAGTGGACCTGAGGCTGTGTGGAGTTAAAGGGGTCATGGAATAATACAGAAACCTATGGAGTCAACTTGTTAAGGAGTGAAACAGGTTCAAGGTGCTCTGGAGTCACAGGAGTCACAAGGAGAGCCAGGGTGCTCAGAAGTCACTGGATAACACAGGAGACACATAAGTCATCGTAGATACAGGAGTTGCTGGAGACACAGGAGATGTTGGAGACTCAAAGGTCACTGGAGACACAGAGGTTCCTGGGGACGCATAGGTTCCTAGAGTCACAGGGGTCAAGGGATGCACAGGGGGTAACAGAGTCATTGGACTACACAGGGTCTCAGAGTTTCTGAGGGCATAGAAGCACTGGGGTCACTGGCGTGCACAGAGGTGCTGGTATCTGTCAAGACAGGCAGCGATTGGAAGCATGGAGAATGCTGGGATTCCAGGTTGAGCATACTGAAATGTAGATGAGCAACCTGCTACTTATCCTTTATGGAGGTGCCTGACTGCTGATTGGCTGCGGTGTTGGTACTATGGATGGAAACCAGAAGTGCCGACAACTGCGTGCCGCAGAGAAGACGTGTGCTGAATCAGGGATGAAATAAGTTTGACAGCTTTCCCAATCATTCTTTGCAGTTAGTTACCAGAAAATACACCCCACAACATATAGCACTGATCGCTATAAAAATGCCAATGGTCCCAAAAATGTGTCAAAAGTGTCCGAAGTGTCCGCCATAATGTTGCAGTACCAAAAAAAAAATCGCTGATCGCCGCCATTACTAGTAAAAAATATATATGAATAAAAATGCCATAAAAATACCCCCTATTTTGTAAACGCTATAACTTTTGCGCAAACCAATCAATAAACGCTTATTGCGATTTTTTTTTACGAAAAATATGTAGAAGAATACGTATCGGCCTAAACTGAGGAAAAAAAATGTTTTTTTATATATTTTTGGGGGATATTTATTACAGCAAAAAGTAAAAAATATTCATTTTTTTTCAAAATTGTCGCTCTATTTTTGTTTATAGCGCAAAAAATAAAAACCGCAGAGGTGATCAAATACCACCAAAAGAAAGCTCTATTTGTGGGAAAAAAAGGACGCCAATTTTGTTTGGGAGCCACGTCGCACGACCGCGCAATTGTCAGTTAAAGCGACGCAGTCCCAAATAGCAAAAAGTGCTCTGGTCTTTGACCAGCAATATGGTCCGGGGGTTAAGTGGTTAAGAACATTTGACCATGAGACGTAAAGAACATCGGCCAAATAGAGAAAACAGTAAAGGCTCGTAGACACGATAAGAAGATTGGAAGAAAGATTCTCTATGACGAGCAATTGGCCGATTATTTGATCGTTAGTACAGTATAGTGCTTTCGACAGCCGACTTTTACTTTTCGGACGACAAAAACTGCAGGTGCAGGCTAAAGAATTTTTATCGGAAGATAACACAACGCCTGAGATTTATATAATTGGTACAGTGTTCATCCAAAAAAAAATCAGAAGACCAAGACTAGGGAGCTGCGGTGGCTCAACGTGATTGGCACTGCGCTGACAAGTCATTCACCTCTGCAGCCAGGGGTTCGGATCCTGGTCTCGGCTACATGTGAATTGAGTTTGGTGGTCTCAGCCCGGCTCCCGATGGGTGTGCTCGAAATTGAGTTAACATGCACGCACTTTGACCACGCGGTCTCTAAAAAAGAGAGGCGAAGGACTAACGGGGCTGATTGAGCGGGCTTGATCCTCTCACTCCCTTGTAGGGAGTCCCTCTGCCCCGTTGGGCTTCAAAGCGGAGCAGGTAGGGCGGGCTGTGTGGGAGGACCCCCTCACACACCCGCCATTGCCACCCTGGGCATGGAGAAAGGTGGCAGATTGCCTCTGGGGGAGGCCTGCCTACTCCCAACTCCTGCAGTCTGGCTCCTCTCTCGAGTACACGCACAAAATACACTTTAAAAAAAAAAAAAAAAAGAAGAAGACCAAGACTATGCATGTTAGGAAACTAATAAATACATTACAATACAATTGAAGACATTACATCACTTTCAAAGTTGTATTATGTCATACGAGAATTTTTGTATGAGACAAAATGCAACAAAAAATGGACGATCATTTGTCTAAAAGTCTCATCGTGAGTAATAGGCTTTACACTTTAAGCCAGCCTTTCTCAACCTTCTTCACATGGAGGAACCCTTGAAATGACTTTAAAGGGGTTTTCCACCCATTTTTTAAGTTTATTAAAAGTCAGCAGCTACAAAAAGTGTAGCTTTTGGCTTTTAATAAACTGCGTTCCAGCGACGCGACGGCCGGGGGGCCGCTCCTCTCCCCCCCTCCCCGGCCGGCGTCTTCATTGTCACTGTGGGCACCCGGCCATGACAGCTTTCTGCTTCACGGCGGGGCACCCACTGCGCATGCGCGCGTGGCACGGCCCGGCGCTGCGCTGTTTAACTGGACAGGCGATCGCCTGGGACCTGTCACGTGTCCCAGGCGATCGCCTACAGGGAGGGGCTGCCAAAAGGCGATATGATGTATCGCCTTTGCAGCCCCTCAGCGGAAGGAGGAAAATTACATGCCAAATGTGGCATGTAAGGGGGAGAGGAGTGGGTTAAGAGGAAGTTCCATTTTTGGGTGGAACTCCTCTTTAAGGTCTTAGGGAACCCCTAACAATAATTACTATATCCCCAGCTCCCGTTACATGAGTGTGGTGGTCAGTGGGAAGAATGCTCCTTACATTGGTGATCAGTGGGAAGAATGCTCCTTACATTGGTGATCAGTGGGAAGAATGCTCCTTACATTGGTGATCAGTGGGAAGAATGCTCCTTACATTGGTGATCAGTGGGAAGAATGTCCCTTACATTAGTGATCAGTGGAAAGAATGGTCCTTACATTGGTGATCAGTGAGAAGAATAATCCTTACATTGGTGATCAGTGGGAAGAATGTTCCTTACATTGGTGATCAGTGGGAAGAATAATCCTTACATTGGTGATCAGTGGGAAGAATGTTCCTTACATTGGTGATCAGTGGAAAGAATGGTCCTTACATTGGTGATCAGTGAGAAGAATAATCCTTACATTGGTGATCAGTGGGAAGAATGTTCCTTACATTGGTGATCAGTGGGAAGAATAATCCTTACATTGGTGATCAGTGGGAAGAATGCTCCTTACATTGGTGATCAGTGGGAAGAATGTTCCTTACATTGGTGATCAGTGAGAAGAATGTTCCTTACATTGGTGATCAGTGGGAAGAATGTTCCTTACATTGGTGATCAGTGAGAAGAATGTTCCTTACATTGGTGATCAGTGAGAAGAATAATCCTTACATTGGTGATCAGTGGGAAGAATGTTCCTTACATTGGTGATCAGTGAGAAGAATAATCCTTACATTGGCGATCAGTGGGAAGAATGCTCCCTACATTGGTGATCAGTGGGAAGAATAATCCTTACATTGGTGATCAGTGGGAAGAATAATCCTTACATTGGCGATCAGTGGGAAGAATGCTCCTTACATTGGTGATCAGTGAGTAGAATGTTCCTTACATTTTTAGCACTGATCACTTTATTAGTGTCCCTGGTTCCAATAAAGTGTGAGGCCCCGTACACACGACCGAGGAACTCGACGTGCCAAACACATCGAGTTCCTCGGCGAGTTCAGTGTGGAAGCCGCCGAGGAGCTCGGCGGGCCGACTTTCCTCATTGAACAACGAGGAAATAGAGAACATGTTCTCTTTTCGGCCCAACGAGTTCCTCGACGGGTTCCTCGCTGAAAAGTGTACACACGACCGAGTTTCTCGGCAGAATCCAGCTCCGACCGAGTTTCTGGCTGAATTCTGCCGAGAAACCCGGTCGTGTGTACGGGGCCTCAGACTTCCGCCACCATTATAAGTATGAAATAAATAAATAAATACAAATTCCAGTATACAGTATATCCCATAGTTTGTAGATGCTATAACATTCACGTAAACCAATCATTATACACTTAATGGGATTTTTTTTACCAAAATATGTAGCAAAATATGGCCAAAATTTTTTAAGAAATTAGAATTTTACATTTTTTTTATTGGTTATGTTTTATAGCAGAAAGTAAAAAATGTTTTTTTTTTTTTAAATCAGTCTTTTGTCCTTTATAGCACAAATTATTATTTTTTTTTTTCTGAGAGAAAAATGATATGAACTAAACAAACTGTAGCAAAAGCGTGGAAATCGAACTCTGTCTCCATAGAGTCATATGACACGCTAAAACTGAAGCTATACTACTAGATAACGTTTCTAATTTTGAATCCTTATGGAGACCTTGGATCAAACACTATTTACCCCCTGGTTTGGACTGTTCACTAATTTCTCCCTGAGAGATTATAATATCCACCCCGCTACTATGATTACCTTCACCTGATTCTCTAACCAGTGGTCCCCCTGGACATTTCTTTCTCTCTCCCCTCTGTGCCCTATCTCCTCTACTAGGTTTATTCTTGTTAATTATCTGATATACCAACTGTAATAGAAGATGCTTTGAATGGTTGGGATTTTTGACCTTCACACCAGATAAAACCAAGCCAAGAGATGGAACTTGGCCCTGGTTTAGCCTAATTTATTCCCCCAGCTATTCTACAGCAAATTAACTTTATATTTCTTTATACGTTCATTCTATTCTATTCTCTTTATAGATAACATAATTATATTATATTATTTAAACTTAATTTCTCAATTGTCATCAAATAGCTGCCATGAAGCTATGATTATGACATTACATGTTACATAATCTTATCCTACAATCCGCTAGGTTATTTATTTTCATTTATATTTATAAGAGTTACTTTCCTGAATGATTACGCCCTTTTCTATTATACTATTGTACATGTTCTGTTAATGGAATATCTATTTCTATTATAATATTGTACATGCTCTGTTAATGGAATTTTGTTGATAAGTATAAAAATTCTATAAAATATTTGAAACAGGAAACAAATTATATACATTTAGTTTGTGTACAGCGTTGCATGACCGCGCAATTGTCAGTTAAAGTAAAGCAGTGAAAAGAGCAAAAAATGGCCTGGTCATGAAGGGGGATAAATCTTCTGGAGGTAAAGTGCTTAAATTGCACAGGATACTGCATTCAGTGTAAACGATTACTGAAACATGAATGTCAAATGTTATTGTCTTTTGCCACCGGAACAGATAAAATGGCTCCAGGAATAGACCGAGAGCCACAATCTTTCACCACCAGTGGGGTGGATTTACTAAAGGCAAATAGACTGTGCACTCTGCAAGTGCAGTTGCACTCATTTTCCACAGAAGTTACTAAATGTGGCAAAGCTCTGCTGATTTCCATCAACCAATCATGTGGTAGAAAACTGCTGCTTTTTTTTTATTTTCCCTGCACCTGATTGGGTATTCTTTACAAAGTGAAGCTACACTACATCTATATTTTCTAAGCAAAATGAGTGCAACTGCACTTGCAAAGTGCATAGTCTATTAGTCTTTAGTAAATCCACTCCAGTGTGTTGCTGAGTGTGTTGATGGTGCAGTCAATGCATGTTAGATTTAATTTCCCTTAGAAATTCTTGATTAATATTATCTGATTACATCTAAAACATTGCTGTTGTTTCTGAAACCCTTTTAATAAACTCCTCAATTCAGTCAACTCCAAATGTCTTTGGTGTCTTACTGAAGCTGTACCTATTAAAGACCAGAAGATGGCACTGTACTACTAAAAAAAAAAAATTGTTTACTGACTGAGTTCACTTTTTATTCTTGAGCCAAGCACGTCTGGATGTTTACGTTCTCCGTTTTTTTTTTTTTTTTTGTATTTAGTACACTTTTTAAGCTTCAATGTATTACCAAGGTATGACCAATTTGGCTCTGTTTTGGACACTTTTACAAGACAAAAATCAGTTTCAAATATTTGAAAAAAAAAAGTAATAATATTATATATAATAATATTATATATTACTAGAAGATGCATTTCCTGCAGAAAATGCGTGGGAATGCTGAATTGCTAAAGCTAACTGGATGAATAGCTTAAATCCGTAAGAAAAAGTTGAAGAAGTGAGAATAGTTGGAAAAATATGTGGTTATAAAATGTCCGATGGACATTTTTCATCGGAAAAAACGATTGTGTGTTTGCCCCATCAGACTTTTTTTCCATCGGTGTAAAAAAAATAGAACATGTTTTAAAAAAAAAAACGATAGGAAATTCCGATCGTCTGTGTGCAACTCCATCGGAGAAAAATCCACGCATGCTCAGAATCAAGTCGACACATGCTTAGAAGCATTGAACTTAATCTTTCTCGGCTCGTAGTAGTGTTTTACGTCACCACGTTTTGGACGGTCGTATTTTAGTCTGATAGTGTGTAGGCAAGACTGATGAAAGTCAGCTTCATAGAATTCCGACGAAAAATTCCATCGGATTTTATTCCATTAAAAATCCGATCGTGTGTACGCGGCATAAGTCTCTTATATGTATTTGAATCTGAGAAAAGGCGCTGCGCCTCAGCCAGATAATCATATCCATTTTGGAGTATAATACCACCCCCTTTGTCTGTGGGCTTTAGGATAATGTTGGTGTTATTGGGTTTATCACTCAGTATCAGGCTACTCACCGTAAAATCGAAAGTATTATCAAGAAGCATTGGTCTATTCTCACCCAGGATCCCCATATAACATCTTCCATTTTGTACCCAAATTTTCTTATAAGAAGGCATCTAACGTTAAAAGCAAGTTAAAATCTCTTACAAAACTTAAAATTACCAAACAACTCACCCTTATTCCACTGGCGGGTATGTTTTGTTGCAATAAATCGTTCTGCCTGACTTGCCCACATGTCCCTCATAGATAGAAAACATTTACAAAATGTATTAGGGAAAACTTTTACCATTAATTCCTTTTATAATTGCTCCACCACATTTGTTGTGTATTGCCTCTCCTGTCCGTGTGGCATGTTCTATGTTGGCCGAACAATTAGAACATTGAGGGCGAGATTCAGTGAACATCAACGGTCTGTTCAGGAGGGTAATCCTAAACTCAGTGTCTCACGTCATTTTGCTGAATATCATCCAGAATCCACCAGTGAACTTCAGGTGTGGGTCATTGAGTCCATACCTGAGAAATATTCTCCAGATGAATGTTTCCAAAGGTTATGTTAACAAGAAACCTTTTGGATTTATATTCTAAATACTTTGGCGCCTCTAGGCCTCAATGAGGAACTTGAGATACACACAGTCATCTCAATGGCTCACACATCCAACCACGTGCTTTTTGTAACTCTCTCATTTACTTTATTTTATTTATTGTTGTTATTTCATTTATTCAATTCATTTTTTATTGCTATAATTATACATTTTCCAGGTTTTGGGGTACACATCATATGTGACTCACCACCTACAATCTGTAGGGTGGTAAGTAATTAGCACATAAGGATAAATTAGCTGCTAATAGAAAATGTTTGACCCCTTTTATGTCTACCTTACATATATTTGCCCAAATATAACAGTCCTTCTTATGCCTAATAAAGTATCAGTGCCCCCTATCTTTTTTTCTTTCTTGTACACTAATTTTGATAATTGACATCCAGATTCTTTCCCCCTTTTATTCCTTTCTTTTCTCATTTTTGAATTTATTTTTTACTTTTATCTATATTTTATAATTGTATTTTTTATATTATATTTATTTTTTATTCCTTTTATATCAATTTTCTTCCTATTTTTTCGTCTTTATTTGTTCTTCTTTTTATTTGTTATTGTTCTACTTCTTTTACAAGTGCCTTTATTGCTATTATTAAATATACATCTTCTGCTGATTTTTAATCAATATTTTACTAAGAACTGTATGTAGCCCCCATGTACTTTATAGTACTGGTGCTAGTCAAATTTAAGTATAGATCAGAGTGTAGTTAAACTCTGATCCAGATTGTTGGTAGCAAATTGCGGTCTCTGTCTCAGCTTGGCTGTGCTGTTAGCCCATTCTGCTGTGCTGGGGTGTTCTTCCAACCCCAGTACTGCAGGTGGCAGCAGTGGAGTCGAGGTTGGGGTGCTCTTCCCAGCAGCCAATCACAAGGGTTTGTCCTCGCTGTGCATGCTGGGGAGGGGTATTTATTGGACAGACGCCATTGGTTCTGGGTCTTCTTCGTCGAGTGTGGCACCCACCTTTAGGGTGGCCTAATCACGGTGCCCCAGCGTTATGGCCTACCTGGCTGGGGCGTGCCTGCCACGTGGTGTTCCTGGTTCCGGGGCCATGTTGGCCCGGAGCATCTGAACCAGCGATAAGGATCCAGTGAGCGACTGGGTTCCCTCTTTTGAAGATCCCAAGCTGAGTGCTGTTCGATGGGGAGTCGGTCTGAGGAGCACCATTGAGAGGCTGGCGGTCCAATAGGGCTTGGAAGAAACCACCGGGGATCACAGGTAGCCGGACACTGCAGGACTGATCACCTGTCAGTCGGTACCTGGGCGACAAGTTGAAGGAGATCCAGACGTAACCCAAGTAAGGAGGCATATCTCCAACAATCCAACCCAGAGGGGACCTGTGGCAGAGGTATCTTCTGAGGCTCATTGAGAGGGGTCTGTGGCAGAGACTTTCTCCCAAGTTCAAGTTCACCAAGGAAGGTCTGTGGCAGAGACTTATTCTTATCATTGTCCGAGTGATGCTCCGGCTGCCAGGTCAGTGAGAGAGGCCTGTCTAGGTACACTAAACCCACTCTGGCTTGAGTGGTGAAGAGAAGTGTTACGTTTGGGAGCAGGACTGTTTCCTATCATTATGCCTGAATCTGATATTCTTCCTCCTTTCAACTTTACTTTCCTCACCACAAGTTTATTGTTTTTACCCGGCTGGGTAATAAAGAGCACAGCAAAGAGCACCTGTCTGCACATTCCTTTACTTCTGTTTATGCACATACGCATCATTCACCCCTAGAGAATTCGGAGGAGCCACGAGGTAAGACGCCGCCCAATGGGGGTAATGCTACATGTATATCTGGTTATTGTATGGCCCCCACAGTTATAGATTAGCTTTATATTAGGTTGCTGTATGACCCATCTTATGAATTTATTTTTTTGTTATGGTCTTTAATTATGGGCTGTCACTTCCCCTGTGACGTCCTGGCCCGCCTGTGGAAAAAGCAGTTACTTTGAAATACGTCACTTGATTCATCTCAACGCCCTGACGTCACATCCGGTTCAGCTCCGAGTACTCTGAGTGCGTTCCATGCTGGTTCCATCCACTGCTAGGCAGAGACCTGGCCAGCTGTCACATCTATCGTGCCGATGCCGTATATCCAGCGACTTACTACAGAGCTCCCACAGTGGCCCAGGACCCATATAATCATGCTCTTTATTTCTTATGTTATGTGAGTACCCATTTAGCCGTTTGCTTATTAAACCTCCCTATGGCTTAACTTCTACACTTAGTTTGGCACACCTTGTTTTTTCCTTTGCTTCCATTTCAGAGAATTGCTTCACTTACAGGGGAGCTGCCACAAGTTTCTTTTAACTTCCAGGACATTGTGAATTTACTAATGGGCTTTGTTCTCATGATAGTACACTGTTTTCATTAATAGATCCTAAACTGCCTATGGCAATTTTTCTTGCGCCATTCTTTTCTGTTTGTCTGTCCATTATATACCTATAGCTTGAATATGTTTTGGTAAATACTTGAAAAAATGAATTGTGAAAAGAAAATTGTGCCTTTGTCTAAATAAATATGAATCCTACTGTATATAGAATTAGCTATCTTTATTTTCACCTGGTGATCCTGCCTGTGAAAGGTGCAAGAACAATTTTTTACATTGCGCCGCACACTAACATATGGTACCACAGTATTATGTGTTTTGGTGGGCGCAAACACATGCTAATTTCCTATATGCATGGGGGTACCTTTAAGAATAAATGTGCAACCATATGCATCTGCAAAAGGAAGCATGTTTTTGTGGGATGCTGGAAAATGCAGGATTTTTCAGTCCCCCATTTGTGGTGGACATGCAGCAAAGTGAGGCAGTTTTGGATCCGCACATATAATGTTATCTACTCCCTTCCCCCAGTGAATCTACCCAAGATCCCGCAGCAGGCCCTTCTAGGGAAGCCGAGACACGTGAGACGCCTGATTGCAATCATATTCACCGCACCTAAGATTTCTGTTTCCCGTTCCTGGAAGTCCCCCATGACTCCCTTTGACCTTTTTAAAAGGCCAAATTGATGTGGATCGTGATCATTGAAAAAATGGCGGCTATTCTCCTGGATAAGCTGGCCTACTTTGAGAAAAGTTAGGATGCCTGGATAAAATACCTTTTGGGATCCTCCTGATCCGGACGGAAGGATGTCTGTACAACAGGCAGAGGGTGCACGTCTTGTACTTAGTCTTTTTCACCTTTCGCTTTGTTCTTTCTTCCTCTTAGCTAAACTCTTATTCTCTCTCAATTTCTTTTCAAGTATTTTTTCCTTTCTCCTCCTCTATCCTTTTTATTTCATATAACATCTCGGCAATTGTTGGTCTGGTAAGACTTCTTTACCAGTTAAATAGGTTAAGGGTTTGAAGCATAGGCGTCGTTAAGGGGGGGCTATTGAGGCTGGAGCCCCAAATGTGGGCTCAATATCCCCGAGTGTCTAAGCGGGTTCAGCTGTCCAACCTACTGTGCAGCAGTGGCAGTAGCCGCATTTTACCTTCTGTGTACCGATCTGAACCCGAGCGCCCACTAGTGACATAGCAGGTCCCGCCTTCTGAAGCCTGCATCGCTTATGATGGATGTCCCACTGGTCCGATGCTGGGACCGTGGGACATGTGACGTCCATCATAGGTGCTGCAGGCCCCAGAAGGCGGGAATTACAATGCGCCCGCCGCATCACATCCCCGCTCGGCGCTTGGGCAGGCGGCTCTCCTCTCCTCCTCCACTGGCTGCTTGCTGTGATGATGGGCATTGGGCGTGCCGCACACCACAGCTGAGCTGAGCTGCTGCAGGACACATGAAGAAGTCTGTCTCCTCCTGGTCAGGTAGGTCAGTGTATGTAGGTCAGGTAGGTCAGTGTATGTATGTCACTACCGTCAGTGTATGTATATCAGGTAGGTCAGTGTATGTATGTCACTACCGTCAGTGTATGTATATCAGGTAGGTCAGTGTATGCATGTCAGGTAGGTAGGTCAGTGTGTCAGGCAGGTGAGTTTAGTGGTCAGCAATAATGGGCACTGGTCAGCCAGACAACAACCAGCAAGTGAGCTTACCCCCTGCCACACAACCCCACCGCCTAGCCAAAAAAAAAAGCTTGCGCCACATACACACACCGGGCCAGATCCACGAAGCGTGGCGCTTCTTTCCAGCCGGCGTAGTGTATCTCAGATACACTGCGCCGCCGTAACTTACAGCGTATTTCCAGTATTCTCAAAGAATTTGCGGCGTAGTGTATCTGTGTCGGCGTAAGGGCGCGCAATTCAAATGGGTGAGATGGGGGCGTGTTTTATGTTATTACGTCTTGACCCGACGTAAATTACGTTTTTTATGAACGGCGCATGCGCCGTCCGTGGGGGTATCCCAGTGCGCATGCTCGAAATTAACCCGCAACAAGCCAATGCTTACGACGTGAACGTCATTCTACGCAAAGCCCTATTCGCGAACGACTTACACAAACTACGTAAAATTTTCAAAATTCGACGCGGGAACGACGGCCATACTTAACATAGGATACGCCTCATATAGCAGGGGTAACTATATACCGAAAAAAGCCTTACGGAAACAACGTAAAAAAATGCGCCGGCCGGACGTACGTTCGTGGATCACCATATCTAGCTAATTTGCATACTCGATGCGGAATTTGACGAAACACCACCTAGCGCCCAGCGTAAATATGCAACTTAGATCCGACGGCGTACTAAGACGTACGCCAGTCGGATCTAGCCCAGCTTCAGGCGTATCTTGTTTTGTGGATACAAAACAAAGATACGCCGGAGAAAACTAGCAGTTACGCGGCATATCAATAGATACGCCAGTGTAACTGCTTCGTGGATCTGGCCCACCAACTTTAATAAAAATTATTGTAAAGAGAACTCAGACTTCTGAAAATCAGGAGATATTGGCCTTAACTGTGATTGACTGCAGTCCTTCATTTGGTGCACATTGCTGTACATGTGTAATAAGCAAAGTAGGTCAAGTGTTATGAATATTGCTATATAACCATGTATAGTGGCTTATATAATGTTCACAGAGCAGATTGGTTTAATCAGGAATAGACATTTAGGCACGAAAAATACCGTACATCTGGCGTAGCAAAATGTTTAATTTCCCCAAACTAATTAATTGTCGCATAATACCACATAACATAACAGTTTATTTTGATGCTGGAAGGAATTTGAACAAAATCATTACAGTAATTACACTTATTCGCTAAAATATTTTAAGTGGATCTATCACAATTTATACTGAGCACAGAATAAAATAAAGTACATAAGAATGTGTTCCTTACTTGAAAATTGCATGTCAAAATGATCAGTATTTTAGAGATATAGGAAGCTGAAGTTATATGCAAATTTTGACGTTTGTAAATGTCAAGCCTTTCAAGCTTGCCTATTAGTCTACAAAATGTATAATTACCAAAAAGGATGTAGAAGGGGGTGAGGACAAGTCCATTACATAGATACAGGTAACGTTAGTTATGTGACAATTGCGATTTTCTCTACAAAAGTCAAACTTGTCTACCCCCTTCGCATTCTCATTGGTCATTTAAGACAAGAGCTTCCAAAACTACAGCCCATGGGCCACATGTAGCCCACAGGTAGATTTTATCTAGACAGCTAGTGTCAGTGACGTATCCACATTGTGCACATATTAGGGTTGTAAAGGACATTTTTTTGCTGAAATGACTGTTTACAGGGTATAGAGACATAATAGTTAACTGATTCCTTTTAAAAATGATTAAAAATAGATAAAAATCAATCATATAATGTACATATAGTTTTAGTTTCGTTTTTGCATGCTGTTTCCTGCTTCTGTGATTTACAGAAACACAGAGCCAATACAGGGCAGTGATGGTTTGTAAAACGAAACTGATTGGTGTTGAGGGGTTTAAGACACACATAGGTAGATTCAGAAAGAGTTAGGCCGGCTTATCAGTAGATAAGCCGACCTAACTCCGAATCTACGCCGCCGTATGTTTAAGCATATGCTTAAACAGAGATACGCTTAAACATATCTAAGATAGGCCGGCTTGCGCCGGCTTGCGCCGGCCTATTCGGCATTGCGTTCGGCATTGCGTCGCTTTTACTGACAATTGTGCGGTCGTGTGACGTGGCTCCCAAGCAAATTGGGCGTCCTTTTTTTCCCACACATAGAGCTGTGTTTTGGTGGTATTCGATCACCTCTGCGGTTTTTATTTTGTGCGCTATAAACAAAAATAGAGCGACAATTTAAAAAAAAATTCAATATTTTTTACTTTTTGCTGTAATAAATATCCCCAAAAAATATATAAAAAACATTTTTTTCCTCAGTTTAGGCCGATACGTATTCTTCTACATATTTTTGGTAAAAAAAATCGCAATACGCGTTTTTTGATTGGTTTGCGCAAAATTTATAGCATTTACAAAATAGGGGATAGTTTTATGGCATTTTTATTAATAATTGTTCTTTTTACTACTAATGGTGGCGATCAGTATTTTTTTTTTCGTGACTGCGACATTATGGCGGACACATCGGACACTTTTGACACATTTTTGGGACCATTGTCATTTTCACAGCGAAAAGTGCTATAAAAATGCCCTGTTTACTGTGAAAATTACACTGGCAGTGAAGGGGTTAACCAGGAGGGGGCGCTGTAGGGGTTAAGTGTGTTCTAAGGGAGTGTTCTTACTGTGGGGGGGGCGTGGCTGTGTGTGTGACATCATTGATTGTCGTTCCCTAGCACAGGGAACAAACGATCACTGACAGCCACACTAGGAAGAAGGGGGAAGGTTTGTTTACACTCACCTCTCCCCGTTCTTCCTCTCTGTGACCCTATCGCGGGACACCGGCGGCGATCGGGTCCGCGGGTCCCACGGGCGCAGTCACTGAGGACAGGACCGGGTCGCGAGCGCACCGTTGACGGCACGCTCGCGACCCACGGCTAGGCATCTTAAAGGGGACATACCGGTACGTCCATGTGCCCAGCCGTGCCATTCTGCCGACATAAATAGTCGTGCGGCGGTCCTTAAGCGGTTAATGTGTGTTAAAGCCGAAGCAAGTGTAAATTAGCCCTTATACTTACTTCAGGCTCATTTATACTTGCTTCTGCTGCAGCACACATTAAAGCGCCTACCGCTTCAACATGCTTTTATGATGTGTTTTTGATGTTTCGATGGCAAGCTTTGGAGGCTTTGAAGATTCTTTGAAGCACCACTGATGGGGACCCTGATTGTAAGAGGGGGATTCAGGTGGGGACCTTTATATAAGAGGGGATGAAGATGGGGGCCCTGATGTAAGAGGGACACTGATGGGAACCCTGATGTAAGGGGGGACTCTGATAGGGACCTTGATGTAAGAGGGGATGAAGATGGGGACCCTATTAAAGTGAAAACAGTTATATATCCTGCGCTACCATCTAACCAAAAATGCTATTTTGGTGCGGGTGGCTGCAAACAGTATAATGTGTTCCCACATCAATAAATGAAATCAATAAAAATAACACTGTTGTGCCTCCCAAAACAGGTATAAATAATCACCCTAAAAAGGAACACTCACGCTCCTCATTAATCATGAATATGTACAAAGCGCAACAAAAATAAAGTGCATAACCATGTGCAAAAAATGCAAATATTAATACCTATCTCATACCATACATAAAACAATTCATATGTAGCACTACCCCAGAAGGAGCTGCTGGTTTGTTTTGAGCCTACGCTCTGGCTGTCAACCCCTGAAACTGTCTCAAACCCTCCCTTGGCACAACTGGTATCAGTAAGAATTGTGGACCCCACTGACTGCTGGGGAGCACAATATTTTATCACCCCACAGTAAATAGGCAAATACATGGCTGCCTTGTGTTGTACTGGTCTCACAGGATAATAGATAGACTGCACACAAATTTGCACTTAACCAAGGAAGCTTTACTTGGTAAAACACAAACGTAAGTAAAACAAAGGTAAAACAGATAGTGGACTACTTACAGGGCCCTGCAAGAGTCAGTAATAGCAACAAGTAAATACAGGTTAGATTATGGTAATTAAACAGACCTGTGTACTCCGCCAGGGATCCTCTCTTTCCCAATGGACGATCCACACAGGCGTGGATAGGCCTCGAGACTCCGACCTAAGCTATCGTCGAGGCGCCTCACACAGGCGCCCTCCTTGGTTGAAGAGGCGGTCCAGAGAGAGCGCACCAAAAACCTTCTTCCCCTTAAATTCCTTCCCCAATTAACCAGGGCAATGGAGTCTTTATCTCCCTGTACTTCGATTCCCACAATTCCTCTCTGCACCAGTGTAAAACCAAATAGAAGGTGGCTATCCAATAATTGGCCACTGGAGGGAGCTGAGTTCCTTCTATATCTGTAAATGGTAGTCTTCTAACCATATAGAAAGTGATACCTTGCTACATACACAATCTTTTAAAGGGTCATACACCCTCCATATGTTACCCTCTCAGAGTAACAGAAAGAGAAGATTCACAAGAAGCACCTATACGGAGCAGGATACAAGGAAGCCCCTGCCTAAGGGGAAGGGGATATTAGACCTGCCATTTAGCAGGTCCATCCTTTGAGGTGAGAGCATAGGTGAAAGGTGGTGGGAATCAATTGCACCTATATATGGAAGATTGCACTGGAAGAAATATTTCATCACTGGATTTGTATTTTGCAAAAGACCTTTATTTACTTCATACTAAAGAGACTTTTATGCATCACCCCTTGCACTGTGTGTATATATATATATATATATATATATATATACTGTATATTCGTGTAGCCGGCAGCTGTTTTTCTCTGCTGGCCCTGCTTTAAATTTAGAGGGTAGTCAGAGGATTAGTTACCTCTGACCTATTTGTTTTCAAATTTGGGTGTCTGTTCCAGCCATGGCTGTACTGCAGGTGACCACTATTGTTGTCTGGTGTGTCGGTACCACTCCAGGCCGAGGGTGAGGTCAAGGTGTGTTGGGTATTCTTTCTCAGCGGGCAATCAGTGAGGGTTTTTTTTGCCTCGCTGTGCATGCTGGGGGAGAGTATTTAAGGGACAGACGTGACAGGTTCTGGGTCGTCGTCGTCCACCCTGGGCAGTCGTTCCACCACCCCTGTGTGTGGCTCTCCTGGCCGGGGGTGAGTGTTCAGAGTTCCTGGCTCCGGACCACGTTGGTCTGGAGTCGTGATTTGCCAGGCAGGCCCAGTGGTCAGACTGGGTCTGCATTGACGAAGTGGTCCTGCGCTATCCGTCCTAGAGGGAGGAAGCCACCGAATGAAGTAACTGTTCTGGAGAGTACCGAGCACGAGGCTGGTGCACTCAGAGAGGCCTGAACTTTATTGAAGGACACTACTACTACTACTGAAAGGCTGAGCAGTGGTCGCCCGTTAGTTTTCCTGATTTCATAAGTAATTACTTTAAGAAGAGATCCGGGTGCTTAATCCTAAAGTGAGAGGATTCTGGACCGAACGTGTCTCCACCTTTGGGAAGGTCAGTGGCAGAGACTGTACCAAAGTTCTGTGTGGCGCCCTGGCTGCTAGGACTAGTGAGAGAGGCTTATCCAGGGGCACAATATCCACTCTGGCTAGAGTGGCGACGAAAGTTTATGTCTGGAAGCAGGAGTGCTTCTGATCAAGTTCTACACCTGAACCCACTACCTATACCCTATTTCACCTCTTCAATCTATTGTTCGTTCTTTTACTACGTTCGGTAAATGGAAAAAGGAACGCAACGTGTGGACATTTGTTTCAGCTCTCATCCAGTACCCTAGACGGCGGAGAAATAGAGGTAACATGCCGCCCAAAATAAACGAGCAGCTCCTTCGGGGGTAGTGCTGCACGTATATGCCCTGCAATGGACTCAGATAACAGAGGGGGAAATGCAGTATGCTTAAACAAATGGGTTTTATTATTAAAATAACACTTACAAGAAAAACAAAAGTATCAGCCTGTGTTTAAAAACAGTGGGTCTGTGGCGTGGCTACGCATGGCATGCAGTAGGACGTGCTGGAGCTAGCTCCGCTGGAATCATGCATAATCCTGCTTAAAGCACCACCATCCTTCCCTGTGCTGACCCGGGACACCTCACATCCGCTACCGCAGCTGCTTTTCTACACCCAGCTGGGTATATTGGCACGCTGCCATGGCTAAACGAGGGACAGGACCCAAGATTTCACCCGACACCCCTGGCCATGATGGCGGCCTTCCGCCCTGCTCGGCTAAGGAGGCAGCTCAACAGCTGTTCTCCAAAAATCTCTCCCCGAAAGACCTGTCATCACACCGGCTTCTTGATCCTGGAGAAGGGTTCCTGGAAGTAATGTGCATGTGATGGGCATCCCTGAATGGGCAGAGGGCAAAAATCCAGTGGCCTTCATTGAAGCATGGCTAATTGACACATTTGGCCGAGATGCATTTTCGCCCATGTTCACGGTAGAGAGGGCGCACAGGATCCTAGCAAGGCTGCAGCAACAGCGTGCCCCACTACGCCCCATGCAATACTGAATAAAGCTAGAGCGGCTGGACAACGCCAACGTTTCCCTATTTCTGGATTTTTCCGTGGAGGTACAGCGGTAAAGATCCAAATTCATGGATATAAAGAAAAGGCTGTGTGCCCTCAACGTTCAATACTTCATGCTCTATCCTGCAAATCTGAAGGTCAGTGCCAATGGCACTTCACACTTCTTTGAAAATCCTGTGGCTGCAGTGCACTGGCTCGACAGAGAGGAACAGCACCTGGCACAACACCCTTCTTAGGAACAGCGAGATGTCTCCGTTACTCTTCTTCTGTTTCAAGGGTGCTTTGATGTTAATTAGCAACCCGGCGGGGACAGCTCTAGCATTTTGGTTTCCCTACATTTCACAAAGTAACTGTTCTTTTACCTTAGTTCTGGTTCTGTAGCACAAACTGGTTCCTTGCCCCAGGGCTACATTCGTGCCCCCCCAGGATGGTCCTGCGCGGACTCTTTCTCCAATATGTTTGGGGAATGTTTTTGTTTTTCTAGGGCTCAGTTGGCCGAAAACTGTATTAACTCTGACCTCATACACGTGATTCTCCCTTTCTCTCTCCTCTTAACCCTATTCTCTTCACAGGTGGGACTTTTAAAGATCTTAACATCACTATGTTCCAGGCATTCACTAGGTAGCGTAAGAATCTCATTATTGATCTCTTGATGAGATTGGTATGTTTAGGTTCGAGTACACACGATCGGAAATTCCGACAAGAAAAGTCTGATGTGAGCTTGTGGTCGGAAATTCCGTGTGTAGGCTCCAATGGAATTTTTCTGTCGGAATTTCCACCAAGAAACATTTGAGAGCTGGTTCTCAAATTTTCAGACGGAAAAAGTTCTTGTCGGAAATTCCGATCATCTGTATGCAATTCTGATGGAGAAAAATCCTACGCATGCTCGGAATCAAGTCGACGCATGCTCGAAAGCACTGAACTTAATTTTTCTTGGCTCGTCACAGTGTTGTACGTCACCGCGTTCTTGACGGTCGGAATTTGATGTGACCGTGTGTATGCAACACAGGTTTGAGACAAAATTCAGTCGAAAAAAATCCACGGTTTTCTTGTCGGAAAATTTCTGATCGTGTGTACGCAGCATAAGGCTTGAATTGGGTACTGGGGCAGTTATATCCCTTAGGGGATCCCTTAGGCTTTTTCTCCCTTTTCAAAAGTGTCCAGGATGGCACATATCACTGCCACGGGTTTGTTTTTTATGTCATTGGATATAAGAGGCATGGGGGTCAAAATTAAAAGGGGGCACAATTTTTTTTATATTTCAGTAGATTACAGCCTCATTTGATCTGTCTCCAGGAGACGCATCTGCAACCTGACTCTGTCCATCTGCTGCATTCCCGCAAATTCCCAACACAATTCCATTCCACGCACTCATCTTACTCCAGAGAAATCAGTGTGTTGATATCTGCCAATGTTTAATTTGAATCTATCCAGCAGCGGATTGACAGAGAGGGCAGATTTGTCTTTTTATTACATGATCACCAGACTGCTGTATCTGGCTAGAAAACTCATAGCTCGATACTGGATGGCATCTACGGTCCCCACTGGGAAACAATGGATCAATTATGTCAACAACATTCTTCTCAAGGAACAACGGGTATACTATCGCAAGAATGCTGTGTGAAAGTTTGACCTTATTTGGCAACCTTGGCTGAATGACCCCAGCTTTTCCCCACCGCAGTTGGTTATGGATAGGCTCCTACGGTAGTAAACCACCAAGAATACAGTGGGGGGAGGTAGAGAGGAAAAGAGGTAGGAAACACGTTATGTTATGTTCTACTGTAGAGCACTAGACACCGCAGAATCCGTTGGCTGACAAAGTGTTTAATACTGATGTTTTACATCTGGTCTCGAGTGCTAGTTGTTGGTTTAGTTGGAAAAAAAATATCACAATATCTGTAATGTCTCCTGTTATTGCTCACTCCTTATTTATATTTATGTATGTATTGAAAGAGCAACTTAACAATAAAAAAAGTTTTGATAAAAAAAAAAACAGTGGGGCCACGGCTCTTGCGTTACTTCTGGTTTCGGCAGGCACCTAGTTACCCGCTCCACCCAATGCGTGTCGTCATGTCACGTGACTTTCTCGGGGGTACCCTGATGTAAGAGGGGCTCTGATTGGGACTTTAATGTAAGAGGGGACACAGATGTGGATCCTGACATAAGGAGGGGCTCTGATGGGGACACCAATGTTAAGGGTGGAAATGGATGGGTACCCCAATCTAAGTAGGACCCCGATGTAATGGAGAACTTTGATGGGGACCCTGATGTAAGGAGGGACTCTGATGGGCAAACCTAACATGAGGAGAGACTCTGATGAGGAGTGTGATATTTGGGCCCACAAATATTTGTAAAATATATGAACTGGTCCTCATACTGAAAAGTTTAGAGAACGCTGCTTTAAGGTGATGGATGGAGGCTTAGATGGCAGGACAGGGTAAAGCCAAGTTTAACTCTCTTGACCATGTCTTATAAGTGTGGGAGGAAGCCTGTGCAAGCACAGGGAGAAGTGACAATCACTAGCCTGCTTTGCTGCCCTTTCTTAGGGCCAAAAAAACTGAAGCCACTGGACCATCATGACAAACTGAGAATGGTAGCAGCAATGTCAGCCTACAGGGATGGACTGGCCATTGGGACTACCGGGTGTTTACCGGTGGGCCGATGGCTCAGTGGGCCGGCTTCAGTGACAGCGGACCACTGCCCCCCTCCACTCCTCTGTCTCTCCCTCCCCGCAGCATTCACCTCCCCTCCCCGCAGCGTTCACCTCCTTTCCCTGGCTAGCTAACTTCAGTGTGACTGAATACAGACATGTTCCTCGGGAGTCGCACTGAGAAGCTCATCATACAATCCGGAAGGACGGCGGCCACCCACAGCTGTGACATAAGCTTCCTTAGCACTCGTACTGCTGGTCTTTCCTTCCCCCGCTCTCCAACCTGTCTTCTGCCGCATGGGGGACCAGTGCAGCATGGGGGGGGTAGAGGCGCATGGGGGACCAGAGCATCATGGGGGGGATAGAGTCGCACGGGGGACCAGAGCATCATTGGGGGATAGAGGGGCACGGGGGACCAGAGCATCATGAGGGGGAATAGAGGCACATGGGGGACCAGAGCAGCACATGAGGGACCAGTGCAGCACCTGGAAGGCCCGGTGCAGCATGGGGGAAAACTAGCGGAGAACGGGTACCAGAGCAGCATGGGGGGAATAAAGGAGCATGGGGGGGACCAGCAAAGCATGGGGGGACCAGAGAAGCACGGGGGGGGCAGAGCGGCAGGGGGAATAGGAAAGCATGGGGGGATCAGAGGAGCACAGGGGGACCAGAGAAGCATGAGGGGACCAGAGGAGCACAAGGCGACCAGAGGAGCAGGGGGGGCCAGATGAGCATGGGGGAAACAGAAGATCAGAAGAGGAATGCAGAAGCATGTGGGGGACCAGAGAGGCAGAGGGGGTACCAGTGGAGCACAGGGGGGGACCAGAGAAGCACGAGGGTACAGAGGAGCATGGGGGAACAGAGGAGAAGAGAGAAATGCAGAAGCATGTGGGGGACCAGAGAAGCAGAGGGGGTACCAGTGGAGCACAGGGGGGGACCAGAGAAGCATGAGGGTACAGAGGAGCATGGGGGAATTGAGAAGAAGAGAGGAACAGAGAAGCATGTGGGGGACCAGAGAAGCACAAGGGTACAGAGGAGCACAGGGGGGGGGGGAGACCAGAGAAGCACGAGGGTACAGAGGAGCATTGGGGGAACAGAGAAGCATGTGGGGGAACAGAGAAGCAGGGGAGGACCAGAGGAGCATGGGGGGGACCAGAAGGAGTATGGGGAAGGGACAGACAGCTGACTCAACAGCTATGGCCTGGGAGTTTCTCACTTCTGCCTAATCTTGTCCCGTTAGGGGGGGCACCAAACTGATTCTTTTCCCTGGGTGAAATAATGTCTAGCTTCCCCACTGGTACTGCCTATAACAGTACCAGTCGTTCTACTCTAATAAAGTAGAATGGCTAATGACTAGTGAAGGGGGAGGGGGGCTTGGGTGGCCATTGGGGTTGGCCGGCCAGGGGGGAGCGGGTTTGTTCCGGCCGCCATGGGAGAGACCTGTCAAAGTGGGCCAGTCTGGATGAAGTCCAGGGCCAAATTTTTGCCCCAGTCCAGCCCTGTGTACAGATGTCCTTTATCCAAACCTCTCTACTACTTAAACATATCACTGTGTGTTTTTGTGTAAGCTGAGCTGCCAATCAATGAATTAGCGTAGGAGGTGGGCACGCAGATCATTTTTTTGGGAGGCAGTTCTTGAGTAATAATTGAGCTATTTCCAGAGATTAAATGTGGCAATTGGTTATAATCTGTGGTTTTAACAGCTCCTCATTTAAAAGCAACATCCTGGTTTTTCACTTAGAGCAGAGATCTCCTTCTAAACACCCATTAGGATGCCAATGAAATGGGATATATATGTCATTCAGAGAAGACTCCTATTCCTGGGGGATTCTCTTATTTCTCTTACTGTCTCAGATCAGCTCAGCTAAAGTCACACATTTCATCAGCAGCAGTTCTTGTGTTTGCTCTGCGCCATTCGTTAGAGAACTTGCATTACTGATAGAGCATCCTGTGTCAACACTTTGACATGGGGCAACTGGGCTAGAACAGTCTTTGTGCCCCCAGACTGTACACACCCCAAAAATGTATTACCCTCCTAACCCAACTCCAAATAAACACATTAGGGCCGGATTCAGAAAGCCCAGCTTAAATTTGTGCGGGCGTAGCGTATCAGGTTCTGTATTCAGAAAGAACCTGCGCCCTAAGTTAAGGCGGCATAGCGTATGTGGTCTGGCGTAAGCCCGCGGAATACAACTTTTCCATGCAGTGGGCGTGTTGTATGGTAATGAAGGCTGACCCCACGTAAATGACGTTTTTGACTAACGGCGCATGCGCCGTCCATTAACGCATCCCAGTGCGCATGCTCCCAATTACGCCGCAAATAGTCAATGCTTTCGACGTGAACGTAACTTACGTACAGCCCCATTCACGGACGACTTACGCAAACAACGTAAAATACGACGCTGTTCGTACGTTTCCGACGTCCATACCTAACATGACTTACCCCTGCTTTATGAGGGGTAACTTTACGCCGGAAAAAGCCTTTTGTAAACGAAGTAAAAAAATGCGCTGGGCGTACGTACGTTTGTGAATCGGCGTATCTACCTAATTTGCATATTCCTCGCGTAAATCTATGGAAGCGCCATCTAGCGGCCAGCGTAAATATGCAACTAAGATACGACGGCGTAAGAGGCTTGCGCCAGTCGGATCTTAGCAAAATTCCGGCGTATCTTGTTTTCTGAATACAGAAAAAATATACGCCGGCGCATCCTAGAAGTTACGCGGCGTATCAATAGATACGCCAGCGTAACTTCTTTCTGAATCCGGGCCATTAGAGTTTAACTAAACTGTTAAAAGCTGAGCTCAGGACAAATAGCTTGAATTGCATTTATAGTCTTTTTTTTTTTTTGCATAGTTAGTCCAGCTTGGACCAATGTAAGCATGTGTAGCCCCCTTGTCCAAAACAGGGGCTACTATGCATGGGCGTCCGCTCCATAGGGCAAGGGGGGGCAATTGACCCCCCCTGGAAAAATCGAGAAGGGCCGGATTCCGGGCCTGATGTCACACAGGCACAGCAAGCAAGGTGAAGCCGCCTCCCCCACCTGCTGTGCCGCGCTGATGGCTGATCTGAGGTACTGAATGAGATGGGGGAGGGGGGTCCGTCTGTGCTCAAGTGGGGGTTTGTGCTGAATGGGGGGGTCCATCTGTGCTGAAGGGGGGTCTGTACTGAAGGGAGGTATGTGCTGAAGGGGGGGTCCATCTGTGCTGAAGGGGGGGGTCTGTGCTTAAAGGGGGTCCATCTGTGCTGAAGGGGGGTCTGTGCTGAAAGAGGGGTCTGTGTGGAATGGGGGGGTCTGTGCTGAAGGAGGGGTCTATCTGTGCTGAATGGGGGGTCCATCTGTGCTGAATGGACAGGTCTGTGCTGAAGGGGGGGTCCATCTGTTCTGAAGGGGGGTCTGTAAATTCTCTAGGCTATATTTATATGGGCATGGAGTGAAGCTGAATTATCTCAAGAGCTATTTCACATTGCCGCGTTATCGGTAAAGCGCCGCTAAAAAGCGGCGCTTTACCATCGTTTTAGCTACGCTATTTGACCGCTAGCGAAGCGCCCCCCCCCCTGAAAAAATTTCAGTGGACGCCCATGCTACTATGTCAATTTCGTTTTTGGCTGAGCTGTAGTAGTTATTGCAGACTGATTGTATAGTTTTTCACCTGGCTTTTCCCTAAGTTGAAGTTGGGTTGTGACTTCTCACTGTCGCCAGTAGCCGTCACTGGTATCACTGGTCATAGTATAAGATTTTACAAACAAAACTAAGGCCTCGTACACACCACCGGATCTATCCGCTGGGATTTATCCGCAGATCATTTCCAGCGGATAGATCCTGTGGTGTGTACAGCCCAGCGGATATTTTTCGGGCCGATGGATTTCCAGCGGATATAAATTTCTTATCATGCTAAGAAATCTATCCGCTGGAATCCTGTCCAGCGGATTGATCCGATGGTCTGTACAGACTCACCGGATCAATCCGTCCGCTCCTCTCCCTCGCATGCGTCGTAATGATTCGACGCATGCGTGGAAGTCTTTATCTTCCAGCGTCGCGCACGTCGCTGCGTCATCATCGAAATCCGCCAGAGGATTTATCCGCGGGAACGGTCCGGAGGACCGTTTCCAGCGGATAATCCTCTCGTGTGTACGGGGCCTAAGTTGACGGCTCTCTAAGCTGAAACGCGTCGGGTTCCGCTTTACAGCATCCCATACTGCTTTTATTACTGTTTACGTGATCACTTTTTATTCGTGTTCTTTTTTTCATACATTTTTAAATAAAACCTGTCACGGTTTATTTTTGACCTGCACCATTTGGAGCACCTCTTTCTGTTTACTCTTTGCATTTGCTCTGTGAGTCCACTGGAGTTTTCCATATATATTCTGCATTGGAAGTTGCATCCGTCCAGTTCCTGTGACCTGTGGTATCCATCTCATCTGATTCGAATAACCACCACCGCCTGGGGAGATTCTCTGTGCAGAGATCCAGGTCTGCCGAGACCACTAAGCTTACGAGACTCATGCCGCGTACACACGATCGGTTTGTCTGATGAGAACGGTCTGATGGACTGTTTTCATCAGACCAAACCGATCCTGTGTGGGCCCCATCGGTTATTTATCCATCGGTTAAAATAAAATGAAAATGCTTTAAAATTATCTGATTGATACCTAACCGATAGATAAAAACTGATCGTCTGTAGGCACGTCCATCGGTTAAAAATCCACGCATGCTCAGACTAAATTAGGGGACGGGAGCGCTCGTTCTGGTAAAACTAGCGTTCGTTATGGAGATAGCACATTCATCACGCTGTAACAGACAGAAAAGCGCAAATCGTCTTTTACTAACACAAAATCAGCTAAAGCAGCCCCAAGGGTGGAGCCATTGGATTTGAACTTCCCCTTTATAGTGCCGTCGTACGAGGTTTACGTGACCGTGTTCTGACACGATCGGTTTTTTAACCGATGGTGCTTAGGCACGACTGACCATCAGTCAGCTTCATCGGATAACTGATGGAAAAATCCATCAGACCGTTTTCATCGGATTGACCGATCGTGTGTACAGGGCATTACTGTTGCAAAACAGTTGAGTCCACACCCTCTGGTAAGAGTACCCCATTATACTTACATCTATGCTGTGATGCCTTGGTGATCTCTTCAGACAACTATATATTCAACATCCACGTCAATCACCTTTTCTATGGATTAATATTTCACACACTAGTTTGTGTGACCAACTCACTGATCTTAGTGTCACATTCATTGTGATACATGGTCCCGACACAGTCTTTTTCACATATAATTTGTTTGCAACTTTATATCATTTTTGATTTTGTGTCACTATAACCATTGTGCACGATACATTTTAGCACTGCACTATTGTTTTATCAAGTTATGAACCTGGGCTAAGCCCTAGGGAGGTGCTGCTGGATGGAGCTCTGCTGTTAGGCCCAATAGCCTGTTTTGGGAACTACTGTTTGCTGGGAGCTGTCCTGTCTGATCTGGAGGAAGCTGTGCCAAGGAGAAGACCCAAAGGAGGTCCCTTGATGGAGAGATCCAAGAAGAAGGCTGGTCTCTCAGAAAGGGGCTGGTGACTCACTTGGAGGGCGCACTGAAATTTGGGAAAGTGTTTCCGCTTAGCTTAAAGGGTCACTAAAGGAATTTTTTTTTTAATCTAAATAGCTTCCTTTACCTTACTGCAGTCCTGGTTTCATGTCCTCAATGTTCGTTTTTGCTTTCATGTTACTGTAAATCCTCTCTGTTCTGGACACTTCCTGGTTGCCTGTTTCCTGATAACCACAGTACTGGGAGATTTCTCACGGTGGTCACTAATCAAGGAGGTGTGATTACTGTGTGTAAAACGAAACTGGATTGGTGCTGAGGAGTTTTAGACAAAGTATCACTTTGTATGATTGTTTTTTATCAATTTTTTAACATTTTTAAAAGGAATCAGTTAACTATTATGTCTCTATGCCCTGTAAACAGTCATTTCAGCTAAAAAAAAAAATTCCTTTAGTGACCCTTTAAAGGCTCTGAAACTGTGAAGCTGGACAATGATTTGCATCAGGTGAGTCTGTAAGTGATCTGTTATGGTATCTGGGACCCCTAACCCTTAACCAGATTCCGACCATCACACATACATTTACTGTGGCAGGTCCTCCGCTTTGGGCAGAATTAAGTATACTCAAGTTGAGTAAGTAGTTTGTAGGAAAGAGATAGGACATGTCTGATTGGGGAAGAGGAAGCACGCCATTTTTGGAAACTGGTAAGGGCGGAAGTGGGATGTTGTTTTGCCCACACTTGTAAGAAAATTACGTAATTGTAGCTCTCCCCACTATGGCAGTGGTGGCTCAGTCATGCATTGGAGGTCCACTAAGGGGGTAAGGAAGGCATCCTGGCGGGTCTTATTCTCCTGAACAAGAGATTTAACAGACCAATCTAGAATACCAGGAAAGAAATTAGGCCCCGTACACACGGTCGGTTTGGTTCGATGAGAATGAACCGAAGTTCATTTTCATCGGACCAAACCGACCGTGTGTATAGGCTATCGGTCTGGTTTCCTTCGGTCCAAAATTTCTAAACATGCTTCAAAATCGAACCGATGGACCGCTGCCCCATCGGACCAAACCGATGGTTGGTACAGAAAAGCATCGGTTCAAAACCCGCGCATGCTCAGAATCAAGTCGACGCATGCTTGGAAGCATTGAACTTCGTTTTTTTCAGCACGTTGTGTGTTTTACGTCACCGCGTTCTGACCCGATCGGATTTTGAACTGATGGTGTGTACACACATCAGACCATCAGGCCACTTCAGCGGTGAACCGATGAAAACGGTCCGTCAGACCATTCTCAGCGGTTTTGTCCGACCGTGTGTACGGGGCCTTAGAGTGACCAATGACCAGGTCATCTGACAGGGAGATCGAACTGAAAGTATATCTCCCCTTTCGGTGCAAAGAAGTTGGGCAGTGTAGCTTATCTTGATAGAGGAGGGCAAGTCTGTCTGAAGCCAGGGCACTCCACATAGTGGAAGCTCAGACTGGGCTTGCTCTAGTTGAATCCATAGTTTATTGCACAGATCTTTTTATACAGGCAGCACCAGGACAGGTGTGTTCAGTGCCCCGGGGCAAGGATGCGGAACTGCACCCCCTCTCACGTTCCTAATATATGCAGTAGAATGTACCAACCTGTGCCCATTCTTAGCCCTCTTTGCACCAGCTGTCCATGGTTGCCGTTGCATGCTGACTACGTGTTTGACTACATGGTGTAAAAAGTTTGAAATATCCAATAAATTTCGTTCCACTTCATGATTGTGTCCCACTTGTTGTTGATTCTTCAAAAAAAATTACAGTTTTATATCTTTATGTTTGAAGCCTGAAATGTGGCAAAAGGTCGCAAAGTTCAAGGGGGCCGAATACTTTCGCAAGGCACTGTATGTACTGTTAGCTCTCCAAAAGACTTTATTTGTAGGCATTAGCTCATTGTTCCTCACACCATGATATTACAAAAACTCTGCCGTCACGCGGATGTAATAGAACTGTCTTAACATTATACTAGACTAGAACATAATGTCATAAGGGTGTCTGGGCCCTGTAATCCTGATTATTATTTTATGTGATCCTGAATTACTTTTTATCCTGTTAGACTGCAAAGTGATGGTAACACAGCTCAGTATTCTGTAACGTCTCCTTTCCGTGTAAGCCGCCTCACCCCAAATTAACCTTTCTACACAGTAAATATTCTCTGCTAATGAAAAGGTTTATGCAGAAAGAAGTCTTTGAAAACAGTGTAGTGAGAAATCCGCTTAAAATAAGGAGGACATACTGATAAAAGGATGAATGCCTTTAATAAGCAGATTTAGCTGCTATCACAAGCAAATAAAGGAGACGCTAGGAATAAAAAAATGAAAATATGGGCTTAAGTGGTTTTGAGTGCGGCTTATTGTCTATCAGTAAAATCTTCTCTAGTTCTCGGTTCAGACCTCCATCATAGTAATGAATAATTACCTGCCCTTCACATCCCACACAGCGTCCATTCCTCTTCTTCCTTTAACCACTTGCTTACTGGGCACATATACCCCCCTCCTGCCCAGGTGAAATTTCAGCTTTCGGCACTGCGTTGCTTTAACTAACAATTGCGCGGTCGTGCGACGTGGCTCCCAAACAAAATTGACGTCCTTTTTTCCCCACAAGTAGAGCTTTCTTTTGGTGGTATTTTATCGCCTGTGCGGTTTTTATTTTTTGCGCTATAAACAAAAAAGTGCGACAATTTTGAAAAAAATACAATATTTTTTACTTCTTGCTATAATAAATATCCCAATTTTTTTAAAAAAAAAGGATTTTTGTACTCACCGTAAAATCCATTTCTCTGAGTTCATAGACGGACACAGCCTTCATTGACCTTAGGGTTATGCTTCTTCCTACCAGGAGATTTAGGCAGAATTCTTCAGCACTTAAGGTGTTAAAAACTTTCCTTCATGCTGCTCCTCCCAGGGGGCGTGGCTCCCCCAGGCATAACCCACACCCTGCTTTAGCAGCCTCAGTTCGTAACAAGCAGTACAAACAAAGGAGGGGTGGGTGCTGTGTCCGTCTATGAACTCAGAGAAATGGATTTTACGGTGAGTACAAAAATCCTTTTTTCTCTTTCGTTCATAGACGGACACAGCCTTCATTGACCTTAGGGACGTCCCCAAGCAGTGTCAAAAAAAATTCGAGGGGTGGGAAAAATAACACAGCAAAAACAGGTTACACCCCAAACAAAAACCGGAGTTACTCAACGGAGGAACTCCAACCTTAAACTGCCGCCTGTAACACCCTGCGGCCAATGGAGGCATCCGAAGATGCACTCACATCCACCATATAAAACTTGAAAAAGCGTGGACCGACGACCAGGTCGCAGCCTTACACACCAGTAACACAGAGGCTTGGTGTCGGAAAGCCCAAGAGGCCCCGATCGCCCTGGTCGAATGCGCCATGACCCGAAAGGGGGGCGCCCGCCCTTCAGGGCATAGGCCTGAAGCACAATCCGTCGGATCCACCTGGAAATGGTGGCCGACGAAACTGCCAGGCCCTTACTGGGACCGGACACAGACACGAACAGCGAGTCCGACATCCGGAACGGAGCTGTCGCCGACAAGTAAACTCGAAGGGCCCGAACCACATCCAAAGAATGTAAAGTGGCCTCCTTCGGGTTCTTCGGCTGAGGACACAAGGATGGAAGAACAATGTCCACATCCAAGTGAAAAGCCAAAACGACCTTAGGGAGAAAAACGGCTGCGGCCGCAGCACCACCTCATCCTTACGGATGACCAAGCAGGGAGCCTTGCAAGACAAGGCCACCAGAACAGACAGACACCCGTCTGATCGAGGTAATTGCTACCAGAAATAAAATCACCTTTTGTGACAATAAAACAAAAAACCTCCCGAATGTCCTCAAAGGGAGCATCCCGAAGCACTGAAAGGACTAAATTCAAGTCCCATGGGGGTAATGGAGGGCGCACCGGAGGGGCCACCTGCCAGACCCCCTGACCCAACGCACGCACCCAGGAGTGCTATGCCAAGGGTCGCTGCAAGTAAAAAACAGCCAGAGCAGAAATCTGGCTCCTAACCGTACGTAAGGCGAGAGCCTGAACCACTCCCTGCTGCAAAGACAGCAGAATCCTGTACACAACGCATGTACGAGAGTGCCAGTTCATCTCCCCACACACAGAGAAGTAGGCCTTCCATGCATGAGGAAAAAACCTACGTGAGGTAGACCTCCGTGCAGGCAGCACGGTAGAGACCACCGAGCCCAATAGGCCTCGGTCCTTAAGCCCCTGGCTCTCAACAGCCACGCCGCTAAGGCCGGTGGCTGTGAAACAGGGTGGAAGATTGGACCCTGTAACAGAAAATCAATTCCCAGGGGAAGACGCTAGGGGGCGTCTGCCAGCAGACGCACCTGGTCCGCGTACCAGAAGCGACGCGGCCAATCTGGGGCAATCAGGACCGATAGAATCCCTACAGCTTCTACTCTGCGCAGCAGGCGAGGAAGAAGCTTCCGAGGAGGGAAGGTGTAAAGTAGGCGACAGCGACCCCAAGGAGCCACCAACGCGCCTGACGCGTCCGCCCACGGGTCCTTAAACCTGGCCACGAACCGTGGCACCTACCGATATAGAGACGGGACGCTAGAAGGTCCACGTCCGGAGTGCCCCACTTTCGGCACAGACCCCGAAACACCTGCGGGTGGAGAGACCACTCTCCTTGGCCCAGTGCAGTGCGACTTAGGTAGTCGGCTAGCCAATTCCGTATTCCCGGAATGTACCCGGCCGATAGAGCCGGAACGGACCCTTCGGCCCACCGAAAGGATGCGCGCGACCCCCGTCGCTGCAACAGAACTCCGTGTGCCTCCCTGATGATCAACCTACGCCACGGACGTGGTGTTATCGGACAGGATCCTGACCGGTCGGCCCTGTAGATCCAGGGACCACCTGGTAAGGCAAAGCTTGATTGCTCGGAGCTCCAGAACGTTGATCAGTAGGCAGGACTCCACCTGAGTCCAGTGCCCCTGGGCTGACTGGGTGCCCCAAGCGCCCCTCCCCAACCGGAGAGGCTGGCATCCGTCGTGACCACTGTCCAGTGGCCTGCAGAAAAATGACTTTCCGGCCCGAAGCACCGGAAACGCCAGCCACCATACCAGGGGAGACATGAACAGCTGACTCAACTGAATCTGGTAATCCAGAGATGACGGAAGCTAGTCCCATCGTGACAGCAGTTCCCTCCGTAGTACCCTGGCGTGGAATTGGGCATACGGAACCGCCTCGAAAGAGGCTACCAACTGACCCAGAACCTTCCTGCAGAATCGCAGAGATGACCGCTTCTGGGTCGGCAACTGCTGCACAGCAGATAGCAGAGTCTGAAGTTTTTCCGCTAGGAGAAAAACACTCCCGCCCCGGAGGAATCCAGGACCAGTCTCAGGTATCCCTGAGACGGAATCAACCCTGATTTCAGGACAATCCAGAAACCAGCCGAACACTCGGAGAGCCTGACATGTGATAGACACGGCTCCACCAATGCAGAGCTCGAAGAAGCTCGTAGGAGAATGTCGTCCAGACATCCCATGATAACAAACCCCCGCTGTCACAGCCGGGCCAGTATCGGTACGAGCACCTTGGCGAAAACCCGCCGAATGGGAAGGACACCATTGAAAATGGTCCCCCCCGACCGCAAAGCACAGAATCTCTGGTGGTTTGAGGATATGCAGGTACACGTTCATGACATCCAAGGATGCCAGAAAAACCTGACAAAACAAAACGAGGGACTTGAGGCCCAGGATCGACCGGGCCCCATCCTCCATGGGGACACAAACAGAATGGAGTAAAACCCCGAGACCGTTCCAACGAGGGAACTGGCACAATCACTCCCCTGACCAGAAGATCCTGGACAGCCCCTGACGGAGTCAACCAGGCCAGAAGCCGGAGGGAAAAAACATGTTTGGCAGACAAGAGAGAAACTCAATCTTGTACCCCAAGGAAAACACTTCGCAATGCGAAGCCAGTCTCCCACCCGAGACACGGGCGGGAGCAGACCTTCAGGCGGAAGCAGGTATGTCCGCAGACTTGTTAGGCATGCGGTATCCGGTGCGCTGCTACCCCGCAGCGGGGATTCAAGCACCATGTAGACCTACCCCCACCGCACAGGGCGAGCGAAAAAAACGCTCGGAGGTAGGCAAGGAGGGTCCTTGCACAGGGCGAGGTCCCTAGCCCTTCCCAAACCGTGGGAACAGCATGCGCTTACCACCTGTGGCATCCTCAATGATGCCAGTCAGGGAAGACCCAAAAGGACCGTTCACCCTTAACGGTGATCACCAAGGCCACCTTAGAGGTCCTTCTTCCAGCTCCTGCAGCAGGAGCTTCGCCCTTTTAGTCGGGGCCTGCCAGGGCCCCGGCCAGAGCCGGCCTCACCGCCGAACCCACCACCGTGAATAGGGAGCGGGCCACGGCCTCCACTCTCCTATCAGCGGGATCCTGAAATGCAGGAGCCCCTTCCACAGGCAATGTGGTGGCCTTGCGCAGTCTGGACACAGGGGGGTCCACTGGCGGAGGAGAGACCTACTTTTTTTTTTTTTTTTTTTAAAAGCCCCCCTCAAGGGGGTAACGGGTTGCAAAGTTTTTTGACAAACTTTTTGCGGTGCATCCCATTCCTTGTATAACATATAGTCCAAATAAGGAACACAAGGAAACACTTCAGCGATGCGTGGTAGTCTGCTGGTACTGACACGGAGGTGTCTCCGCCACATCCTCAATTTTTAGAGCCTCACGCACCGCAGAAACAAGAGCTCCAACAAATTCTTGCCAGCAACTGACTGCAGCAGAGTCATCCTCACTATCCATAAGGGTTAAAACCCGCAGCCTCTGACATAACAGAACCAGAAAAAAACAGCGATTCTGTGTCATCCCCAGAAGCAGGCTTCAGGGAGGGGGCGCTTTTTTACCCCCCATCCGGGCACTAGCTGCTTCAAACCTGGCAAGAAACCCAGGACAGCCAACATAACAGATGTGGCAGGGGGAGGGGCGTTAAGGGTTAACTCAGGCATAGCTTGAGTTCCATAGTGTCAGCGCTGAGTCACCCACCCTGCAAGGCAGGACAAAAAAACCCCACTGGTCACCTCCTTGCTGCTATTGCAGAGCATGGGGGCCCCCGGTATTCACCACCCCACCCAGCTGCAGAGGGAGCTGAAAAACCTCAGGTGTGCTCTGATGTGCTGACTGTGATGTGTATTCACCTCATGGAAGATTCACAGCACTAAAACTGTAACAGCACTAAAACTGACCAGAGGCTGTGCCGAGTCATCTCAGGGAAGAATCACATCGTTACCAAGGAGATTTCCAAGACGGCCGCTGTCTGAAGTAAAAATTACCTCATAGAACACAGCAGCACTGACTGCTTTGTTACCTCAGAAAAGAATCACAGCGTTACCAAGGAGATTTCCAAGACGGCCGCTGTCTGAGGTAAAAATTACCTCATAGAACACAGCAGCACTGACTGCTTTGTCTGTTACCTCAGAAAAGAATCACAGCGTTACCAAGGAGATTTCCAAGACGGCCGCTGTCTGAGGTAAAAATTACCTCATAGAACACAGCAGCCCTGACTGCTTTGTCTGTTACCTCAGAAAAGAATCACAGCGTTACCAAGGAGATTTCCAAGACGGCCGCTGTCTGAGGTAAAAATTACCTCATAGAACACAGCAGCACACAGCAGCACCCCCCAGAGTAACAACACAGTCCCCCTAACAACACACGGGCCCCGGTGGTAACAAAGAAAACCCAGGAGGCCCCCCTTCACAGCCACTACCCAGTCAGGGGAAGGAGGGAGAGGAAGGGGAGAGAGGAAAGCAGGGCGGACCCTCAGTCGACCTCCCCAGGGAAACCACCAGCCAGACCACTTACCTGAGTAAGGGGCCACTACTTACCTGTCCTGCGACTACCCGGCTGGAGGTATCCCAGACAGAACCAACGTCCGTAAACGGCATGGCTGTCGGCCAGACACACTGTGACAAAGCCATAGAGACCGGTCATATGTGTGCCCTAGAACCAAAGTTCCCCGGCCGCCCCTGGAGCAATGGGGCCTGTCGTGGACGTCCCAAAGCTGAGCTGAGGGCCGGCACACGCTCGAAGGCCGAACATGGGGGGACTACAAGGGCTGAGGACCCAGCCTGTCACCCAGTCGGCTGTTGATAGAAGAATCGCAGGATTCAAAAATGCAGGAACAAAATAATAAAAAAAAGCGAGAAAAATCGCCAGAAAAAAACTCCAGAGTCCAGGAACTCCAGAGATAGCCTTGACCTCCTGTCGTTAGGCAGAAAACAAACTGAGGCTGCTAAAGCAGGGTGTGGGTTATGCCTGGGGGAGCCACGCCCCTTGGGAGGAGCAGCATGAAGGAAAGTTTTTAACACCTTAAGTGCTGTAGAATTCTGCCTAAATCTCCTGGTAGGAAGAAGCATAACCCTAAGGTCAATGAAGGCTGTGTCCGTCTATGAACGAAAGAGAAAATCAATTTTTTTTCTCAGTTTAGGCCGATACGTATTCTTCTACATATTTTTGGTAAAAAAAAAAAAAATCGCAATAAGCGACTGGTTTGCGCAAAAGTTATAGCGCTTACAAAATAGGGGACAGAATTATTATTATTTTTTTTTTTTTTACTAGAAATGGCGGCGATCTGCGATTTTTATTGGGACTGCGACGTTATGGTGGACACATCGGACACATTTTTAGCGCCATTCACATTTATACTGCGATCAGTGCTATAAATATGCACTAATTACAGTATAAATGTGACTGACATTGAAGGGGTTAACACTAGGGGGTGAGGAAGGGGTTAAATATGTTTCCTATAAAGTGTTCTAACTGTAGGTGGAGGGGGGGTGACTGGGGGGGGGTGACCGATCTGTGTCCCTATGTACAAGAGACACAGATCGGTCTCCTCTCCAGAGACAGCACCGCTGTCTCTGTGTGAGCCGGCAATGACAGATGATCTCATATGTTTACATATGAGATCATCTCTCATTGGCCGCACAGATCGCATCGCAAACGGCCACTCTGATTGGCCGTTCGCGGCGATCTGTAATTGGCTGTGTCCAAGGGACACGGCCAACACAGATTTTCCCCGCTGCGCGCTCTGGAGCGCGCGCGGGGACCGCCCAAAGGGGCGGACGTCAATTGACGTCCTGTTGGCTTTTGGTATCCGCGATGTTGCCGTCAATTGACGGCAGGCGGATCGCAAGTGGTTAAGCATGCAGCAAGCTGTGCCTTCAGTTACCTGGGCAGCAACCTACAACAGCAGGGGGACATCTGAAGGCATTTAGCAGTGTGCTCTTTTTTTTTATAAATCTTTTTTATTGCATTTTTGAACAAAACAAAAAAAACAACATATCAGACATAAGCAACATATCAGTTAGTGCTTAAAGAGGTTGTAAAGGAAATATTTTTTTTTTTCATAATAAGCATCCTTTATCTGCAGACATTCCTCTTTTCACTTCCTCATTGTTCGTTTTTGCTCAGAAGTTGCTCTATTTCTTCTCTGTTCTGATCACTTCCTGCTTGTCTGATTTTACTGACCACCGTGAAGGGAGGCTTTACTGCGGTGGTCAGTAACGTGCTCACCCCCTCCTGGGAACTACATCTGTGCGGCAGGACGCTCTCTACGTGTTAGAGACTTCAAGGAGGTGTGAATTACTGGGCGTGCCGCAATGCATACTGGGAAATGTAGTTCTTACATGAACGAGCGATGCAAACCAGGAAGTGAATGAGAGAACAGAAACTAGAATGCCGGAGGTGATATAGATGAAGGAATTTAATAGGTATTTACTCGTTTTTTAACAGAATCATTACACTATTCTGTCTGTTTACCTTGCAGACATTAATTTTAGGCAAACATTTTTTTTCCTTTACAACTCCTTTAACAAACATCCGTATGAATCCGTGGAACTTGCGCCCTTAGTTACGGCGGCGTAACGTATCTGTTGCGGCGTAAGGCCGCGTAATTCAAATGGGGATGTTGGGGGCGTGTATTATTTAAATCTAACTTGACCCCGCGTTTTTGACGTACTATTTGAACGGCGCATGCGCCGTCCGTAAAATATCCCAGTGTGCATTGCTCTAAATGACGTCGCAAGGATGTCATTGGTTTCGACGTGAACGTAAATTACGTCCAGCCGTATTCGCGAACGACTTACGCAAACAACGTAAAAAATTCAAAACTCGGCGCGGGAACGACGGCCATACTTAAAATTAGCTACGCCTCATATAGCAGGGGTAACTATACGCCGGAAAAAGCCGAACGGAAACGACGTAAAAAAAAGCGCTGGGCGGTCGTTCGTTTCTGAATCGGCGTAAAAACTCATTTGCATATTCCTTGCGTAAAAATACGGAAGCGCCACCTAGCGGCCAGCCTGGAATTGCAGCCTAAGGCCCCATACACACCATAGAATCCATCCGCAGATAAATCCCAGCGAATGGGTTTCAGCGGATAGATCCTATGGTGTGTACACGCCAGCGGATCTTTATCCGCGGATATATCTCCCCTGGGATGGATTTTCAGCAGATGAATATTTGCTGACATGCAGAACATATCCATCTGCTGGAGTCCATCCCAACGGATGGATCCGCTGGTCTGTACAGACTCACCGAATCCATCCGTCCGAAGGGATCCCCCGCATGCGTCGCAATGATTCAACGCATGCGTGGAATTCCTTATCTGACAGCGTCGCCGCGTCATAATCGCGGCGACGGCGCGACACGTCATCGCCAGAGGATTTCGGCGCGGATTTCAATGCGATGGTGAGTACACTCCATCGCATTAAAATCTGCTGAAATCCTCGAGAGGATTTATCTGCGGAAACGGTCCGCTGGACCGTATCCGCGGATAAATACTCCCGTGTGTATGGGGCCTAAGATCCGACGGTGTAAGACACTTACACCTGTCGGATCTTAGGGATATCTATGCGTAACTGATTCTCTGAATCAGTCGCATAGATACGACCGGCGGAACTCAGAGATACGACGGCGTATCAGGAGATACGCCGTCGTATCTCTTTCTGAATCCGGGCCAATGAGTCTATCTCATATATTAATTTCACCTTTTAAGTTGCATTAGTGAAATAAATAAACTTTTGCACGATATTCTAATTTTTTCGAGTTTCACCTGTATAGTGGGTGACTGGGGAGGACATCAAGGCAAGGAGCTGTTCAACACATTGATCCTTTGGCCTTTCTTCTGAAGAAAAAACAAAGCATGTTATTGATTAGGCTATAAATGGAACTCTCATTTAAATAGCACTGAACGGGCATTGATGAAATATTAATTTGCCGTGAGCATTTCTACTCCGTCACTGAACTTACATTATTTAAACCTTTACCTGTGACCTGCTTATTGGTCAGGATTCCAACAACATGAGTTTCAATGCCTCTCACTAACTTTAACCCCTTCCCACCTGCCCTGGAGTCCTTTTAAACAGGTAAGTGTCCTTTTAAACAGTTTGGGGGGGGGGGGGATGCCTGGGGGCAAGAAGGAATAGAAGCTGGTCTAGTCACACCCCCAGCCAGGTGCTCTATCTTTGATTTCACGTTTGTGGATTAGGCCGCTTTCACACTGCCACAACTTGAAAGTTGCGTGATTTTGCAGTCGCGACTTTGCCGCGATTTATGGGAATGCCTGTGTAGACTTGAGGTCTATGGACCTCAACTTGCATCAAAGTAGTACAGGGACTACTTTGAAGTCGCACATATATGAATGGTTATCATGGGGTATGGTAGAATTATTTCAGTTTCCTCCTCTATGGTGTTCACTCTGTTCCTGCAGCTGCCTATCCTGGTGGTGAAGGAGGAGGTGGAGATCAGTGAGGTCACCGACCCGGATTTGCTCTCTGGCAGGGGTGCCTGGATCACAAATCATTTGGCAGTTTGAGAGGTGCCACGAGGTCCTTTGGAGTGTCCACTGGAGTTTCTGGATTTCTTCCACCATCCTGGCCACGTATCGATCAGGCTAAGTACGTACGATCCGCTGTCGCTGACATACGGGTCCATCAGTTGCGGTAAGGGTACCCATTCTTACTACATATGAGAGGATTGATGTCTTTAGAGGATGTCTTGTTCATCAGCCTGTTGTGACCCACTAGAAGAGCAATATTTGATTCATTTGCTTTCTTTGGATTAGATCCAAGTCCATGGACTAGACTAGTTTCCACCACTTGGTTTAGGACATTGGACTTTTAGGGGCAGATCCACAAAGATCTGCCCTGGCGCATCGTATCTGAGATACGCTACGCCACCGTACCTTACCTGGCTTTGGTTCGAATCCATAAAGATTTTGCGCCGTAAGTTACGGCGGCGTAGTGTATCTCAAGCGGTGTAACGGCGCGGAATTCAAATGCGGCGAGTAGGGGGCGTGTTTCATTTAAATTAAGCGTTTCCCTGCGCCAAACGAACTGCGCATGCTCCGTTCCTAGATTTCCCGCCGTGCATTGCGCTAAATGACGTCGCAAGGACGTCATTGTTTTGACGTGGACGTAAATTACGTCCATCCCGATTCACGGACGACTTACGCAAACGAAAAAAAAAAATTCAAATTAAACGCGGGAACTGACGGCCATACTTAACATAGCAGGTTTAACTATACGCCACAAAATACCAGCTTTAACTATACGCCAAAAAAAGCCGACTAGAGACGACATAAAAAAATGCGACGGCCGCTCGTACGTTCGTGGATCGTCGGAAATAGCTAATTTGCATACTCGACGCGGAAAACGACGTGAACGCCACCCAGCGGACGCCGAAGAATTGCATCTTAGATCCAAAGGCGTACGAAGACGTAAGCCTGTCGGATCTAACCCAGATGCCGTCGTATCTTGTTTTGAGTATATACATTCTGTGATTAACATTACGTGGGACTTTTTCATTTAGTTCTGAATGTATTCAGTAACATCCATTTTTTAACGTTTTTATTTCATATCACATTAGGGTTAGCGCTACATTTTATTCACCTTCCTTTAGAAAATTTGTCACATTTTTTATGTAGCAGCTTTTACATTATTCATTACTTATTGTATTTTTATTGTTTTCTCAATTTTTTATTGTTTGCGCAGTATTTTTCCACCTAAATCATTGGGCACGGCTTGTCATGCGACTCTGATGTTCAAAGTCACAGGAAAAGCCGCACAAGTGTGAAAGGGGTCTTATTCTATAATGTACATAAATGAGTAGATTATTGTATCAGCTGGGAGTGCGACAAAACCCTTTTTTGAATGAGGTTAATTTATTCATAATCGTGCACAGATGTGATTTTTAACCTGATTTTAATGTGTATATAAATAAAATAAATTATTTGTATATACTGTCCTTGTCAATGGGTGCCTTAAAAGTCCACTTGTAGCTGGATTCAGAAAGCTTTATGCCGGCGTATCAGTAGATGCGCCGGCGTAACTCTGAATCTACGCCGTCCTAAATTTAAGCGTATTCTGGAAACCAGATACGCTTAAATTAGGCTAAGATACGAGTGGCGTAAGTCTCCTACGCCGTCGTATCTTAGGGTGCAATATTTACGCTGGCCGCTAGGTGGCGCTTCCGTTGAGTTTGGCGTAGAATATGCAAATGACTAGATACGCCGATTCACGAACGTACGTGCGCCCGTCGCAGTAAAGATACTCCGTTTCTGTAAGAGGTACGCCGGCGTAAAGATAAAGCTGCCCCCTAGGTGGCGTAGCCAATGTTAAGTATGGCCGTCGTTCCCGCGTCGAAATTTGAAAATTTTACGTTGTTTGCGTAAGTCATCCGTGAATGGGGCTGGACGTAATTTACGCTCACGTCAAAACCAATACGTCCTTGCGGTGTACTTTGGAACAATGCACACGGACGGCGCATGCGGCGTTCGTAAAAAACGTCAATCACGTCGGGTCACCACCCATTTACATAAAACAAGCCCCCCTCATCCTCATTTGAATTAGGCGCGCTTACGCCGGCCCCATTTACGCTACGCCGCCGTAACTTAGGAGGCAAGTGCTTTGTGAATACAGCACTTGCCTCTCTGACTTACGGCGGCGTAGCGTAAATACGATACGCTACGCCACCTGAAAGATGCGCCGCCGTACCTGAATCTGGCTATTGGTGTACAAATTTTGGCATTTTTTTAAATAATTAGATTTGCAATCCATATTAAATTATAGTATTTTATATGATTTTTTTTTTATATGAATTATTATTTTTTATTTATTTTTCTTCTTTCCAAACAAAGTAGACATAACCAGTACAAGACATAAAGTGCAGTAGTCCATAGCAACCAGATGAAATCCTCTTTACTGAAGACACAACAGAACAAGATGGATTTCTGGCTGGTTGCCATGGAAACTCCACTGTACACCTTGCACAGCTTTACTTCATAATCCACAACACAATGAATTTTTATCAGCGTCTACCATACAAAAAAAAAAATGAATAAAAAAAACAAATGAGAGCCATTTCAGGTCCTCGGTGTAAACCTTTCCTCAGGCACAGCCGTGAGGAGTCTGTCTATCTGCAATGAACGTATGTGTCCTTGTCCCAGATAGCTAGAGAAGTCCCTTCACAGTTTATCCTTTTAGATTTAATAGTGTTTGTCATACAGATAAATATTTCACACTACCCATGAGTGACCTCAGGGCCGTAGATAAACTCCTTGGCCCCCAAAACTCGAAACTAAGGCCCCATAATCCCTCTCCATTATTCATTAACCGATTCCCGACCGTGTCATGCAGATATACTGTGGCACAATGGTTCTGCTGGGCAAAATACCGTACGGGTACGTCCTACCCGTTTTTAGCCACCAGAGGGCCAGCACAGGGAATTGTGTGTGTGTGTGTACAGTGACACACAAATCCCTGTGCTGTCAGAGGAGAGGAGACATATTGGCTAATCAGTCCTACCCCCATACAGCTAGAACACCCTAAGGAAACACACAATTAACCCCTTGATCACCCCCTAGTGTTAACCCCTTCCTCCCTGCCAGTGACATTTACACAGTAATCAGTGCATTTTTGTAGCACTGATCGCTGTTTAAATTCCATGGTCCCAGGGTCAAAAGTCCTCCTTGGGATCCCAGAAATCCCCACAGGCTGCATACTCCTTCCCAACTCATCCTCTGTTTGAGAAGTTGATGTATGACGACTGGGCTCACCCAGATCAACTGTTTTCTCCTCCCAAGAGATTTTGGGGGTAATCCACAAAGATCCGGCGTAACTTAATTTTTTCCATTTAAGTTACACTGCCTTAAAATTTATACCTAAGTGCCCGATCCACAAAGCACTTACCTAGAAATTTTTGGCTGTGTAACCTAAACTCCGCCGGCGCAAGGCGTTCCTATTTTCATGGGGGCGATTCCCATTTAAATTAGGCGCGCTCCCGCGCCGGCCGTAGTGCGCATGCTCGTGACGTCATTTTCCCAACGTGCATAGCGCGAAATTACGTTACGCCGAGCTTTGTGGATTGCGACGGGTCAATAAAGTTGCGTCGGAAAAAAAAAAAAGATACGGCGCGAAAAAAAAAATTCAAATCAAAAAAAAAATTGCGTCGCTGGACAGAAGGGTCTGTTTTTACAAGGTGTAAACAGTTTACACTTTGTAAAAGCAGCCCTAGTTTTGCGTTTGCAAACTAAAACTTACGGAGAAAAACGAAGCTGAAAAGCTTTGTGGATCTCCGTAAGTGCTAATTTGCATACCCGAGGCGGCATTTCGACACGAAATGCCCCCAGCGGCGGATGCGGTACTGCATCCTAAGATCCGGCAGTGTAAGTCCCTTACACATGTCGGATCTTCTGCCTAACTATGGAAAACTGATTCTGTGGATCAGTTCCATAGTTAGGAACAGGGATACGACGGCCTAACAGCAGTTACGCCGGCGTATCCCTTTTGAGGATCTGGCCCTTTATCTTTTATACCCAGTGGAGGAAGGATTCACCAAGAAATGGGGGGTGCCGGCTATAGACGCGGCTATTTCTTGAGCGAATAAAAGCCTAACCTGTCCCCAGGGCCGGTGCAAGGATTTTTGCCAACTCAGGCGAAGGTGCATTTTTCCGCCCCAACGGCGCGAACACGAGGCGAGCGGAATTTTTTATTTTTTTGTCGACGAATCGACCATAAAAAAAAGGCTATAATATATAATGTGTATGTGGATTACATCTATGTAGCACCTGAAATGTCACAGTAATTCCTAACCTGTTCAATAATTTTACTTTCACTTTCAATAAAGCTGTACTGAAAATAAAAAGAGCAGGTTCACATCACAGTATGCAGAGCAGTGGAGACTTACAGTAAGTAGAAGAGGATCCAGTCTCCCTTCTGTGCTGTACACAATCTTGGAGGAGGTCTCTGCTGTGTGCTGGGCGGGACCCAATGATCAATGCTGCAGTGTGAGGTTCTTCCTTCCCCGCAGGGACTGTACCAACTCTGATCTGTTGGGGGGGGGGACTCAGGAACTCAAAAAGGGAGCCTGGAAATGGGTATATCTGCTGCCACAGAGCAACTAGCAAGGGCACAAATTTTGTTTTGGGCTGGCAACAGGGGCATACAAGTGTCACAACTAGACTTTGTGAGCAGATTTTCTTGCTCACAACCTGGTTCCCCCTCCAACCCCTTGTACCGCCCCTGCTTCCAGCCATCGAGCCATCCAGCTTTCAGCCTGAGCCAGCGAGTTACGCCCCCCTCTGCCTGCCTCTGAAGACTCTGGCACAGATTCTCAAAGGGCTTACAACGGCGCAACGTAATGTGCACCGTCGTAAGTCCTAATCTGGGCCGTCGTATCTATTCTTAGAATCAGTTACGCATAGATAACCATTAGATCCGACAGGCGTAAGGCTCTTACGCTGTCGGATCTTAAATGCAATTTTTTTTCCACCGCTAGGTGTCGCCTCCCTCGTTTTCCCGGTCGAGTATGCAAATTAGCAAAATACGCGAATTCCCGAACGTACGCGTGGTCGACGCAGTGTAGTTACGAGGTTTACGTTAGATTTGCGGCACATAAAGTTGCCCCTGCTATATGAGGGGCAACCAATGTTGAGTATGGCCGTCGTTCCCGTGTCGAAATTTAAAAATTTACATCGTTTGCGTAAGTCATCCGTGAATGGGGCTGGACGCCATTTACGTTCACGTCAAAATAAATGACGTCCTTGCGACGTCATTTAGCGCAATGCACGTCGGGAAATTTTAGGGACGACGCATGTGCAGTACGTTCGGCGCTGGAACACGCCTAATTTAAATGATCCACGCCCCCTATCCGACTCATTTGAATTAGGCGGGCTTGCGCTGGGGGATTAACGCTACGCCCCCGCAACTTTACAGGCAAGTTCTTTGTGAATAAAGCACTTGCCTGTAAAACTTGCGGCGGCGTAACGTAAATGACATACGTTACGCCGCCTCTGTATATAGATAGTTGCCATGCTTTTTTATTGTTTTTATTGTGTTTATTGTTTTTAATTGTGTCCGCTATACCAGTTATCAGTCCTTCAGTGGACCTTTCTGTGCAAATTATCCAGTATAGGATCTTGCTGTATAGCGAACCTTTTTACCTTTGGAATAAAAAACAAACAGTCTACACTGAGATCGTATTTATCCTGTTTTTTACATCTGATAGGATTACCTACCACTCTGCTGGACCCATCCGCATCCTCTCTCCCATGGTGAGACCAAGCTGATTTGACCAGTTGTTAATGCAAATGGTCCATCCCATCTGGTAAGAAAGCATTTCTCTTGTTGGTGGAGGAAACATCACTTTCGTTTGAAGAGTTTTTGCTGTATCGCTGGGTGTCATCTTCAGTCACTTTTATATGGACTTTTATTGCGCTGCACTTACATATTTTTCTATTTGCTACTTTTGAGGTCGTGATTACCTTTTTTGTGTTCAGCTTGCAATATGTTTAGTTTAATTGTATTGTTTGTGCGCTGATTGCTGCTTTTATTGTCTGCAGGAGTTGTAGTTTTTGGCTGCTGCGTGCCGCTACTGAGTTCTCTCCACCCATCGCCACCAGGAACTTGAGCACGGTCCAGACTACAACTCCCAGAATACAGCACGGGAGCAACACAGCCAATCAGCGGCCGCCATGATCGACCTCATGCATAAAAAAAATAAAAACATGTCAGCAGACAGCGGCCGTTTTGAGTATGTTAGGCGGCCTGGGGTCCCCCGCCCAGCCCACCCCTGACTCACACACACTGGTCTCACTCGATCGGGCAAAATTTTCCGCCCTGTTCCCTGGCGGCGCCGTAAGGCAAGTGCCTATGTTGCCTTGCGCTAGTTCCGGCCCTGCCTGTCCCGTGGACAATGCTCAGGACTTCAAAGATCCGGCTGATAAGAAGTTGGAATCTGTGCTTAAAGCCTCCTTCTCTATCCTGGTGCTGTGGTCCAGCCTGCTGTTGCAGCAATTGGCATATGCCAGTTCCTCAGGAAACAAATGAAACAGGTGGTTAACCTCCTCCCTGCAGAAGAAGTTGAGGTTTATGCAGACCTTCCTAAAGCTCTGCGTTTTGCGGTTGATGCGATTATGGACTCTGTTCAACAAGCATCCCGCCTAAATCTCTTGCTGGTACACATGCGCAGGTCCCTTTGGTTAAAGCATTGGGAAGCCAAGCTTTCTTGCAAAAGATACTTGGCAACATTTCCGTTTCATGGAGAACACCTTTTTGGGGATGATTTGGACAAATATATCCAAAAGATTACCAGTGGAAAATCTACTTTGTTACTGGTTAAAAGGAAGAGTAAACGTCCCTCATTTAAATGTTCTCTTTCCCCAGCCCCTGGAACTTCGATTTCCAGGCAGTGGCGACGGCCTCCTCAGTCAAGTGCTAGGGGAAAGGCACCTACCTGGACCATAGGGCAGTATTCCAACATAATAAACTCAAAACACACCTCCAAGATGACCACTGCCTTGCTAAAGAAGCTGAGGGTAAAGGTGATGGACTGGCCAAGCATGTCTCCAGACCTAAACCCTATTGAGCATCTGTGGGACATCCTCAAATGGAAGATGGAGGAACGCAAGGGGCCAGATTCATGAAGCACTTACACCGTTTTTTTGGTAGATGCGCGGCGTAAGTGCAGATTTGCACCGGCGGATCGCTGCGCTGTACCCAGAGAACCAGATTACGCCTCCAAATAGACTTCATCGCCTCGGTGTAACCTTTCCACGCCGGCGCGGCGTTGGCGCAGATTTACGCTGGTCGGATCTGGCGCGGCCATGGTTTTTGTGTTTTAAATATGCAAATTAGGTTTTTGGGCCGATTCATCAACTTAAGCTTGACCGGCGCAGGCTACTCCCGGTGCGCGGAGCTGAAATTTCCGGCGCCAAGTTACACCTCATAAAAGCAGGGGTAACTTTGCACCAAACTTGCAGAGGTCAGCTGGAGAGCAGCTAAAGCAGCAGCGTTACAAATGAACTGAGCAACAACACTTGCTGGACAACACATCTGTGTGCCAACATGCCAGGGGCAGCCACTCTGTGGCCCATAGAGGCGGTCCCCATGTTGGGAGAGGCCCTCAATAATTACAGCCCTCTCCTCTGGGCTGAAATTGGTCATCCGCCCACCTGAGGATTCCTCACCAGCCATAACTGCCCCACCACAATGCAAACGACCTAGCTTAGAAAAAAAAAGCTTCAGTACATTTGCACCTGCAGGGCGGAAGTCTGGGCTGATTTATGGACTGGGCATTGGTAGTGGGCCGGCGTAGCTCAGGGGTCACGCCAGGGCGCAGTTCTGAGCATGTGCAGATTGGGGCATTTACCCCTGGATGTCACTGAGCATGTGCGGTCTAAGATGCGCCCCGGCGTGACCCCTGCGCCACGGTCGGCACTTCATTAGCATAGGGTGACTCCCATTTGGCCTTACCCCGCCTTACGCCGTCTAAAATCCGCCCGCTGGGGCATCGTAGACAAAAAAAGTTTCTTGAATCACCTAACTGCCGCTCCGCGCTGGACCGGTGTAGTCTAAAAATGATACACCACGCCGGTGCAAATCTGCACCATTGTACATGAATCTGGCCCAAGGTCTCTAACATCCACCAGCTCTGTGATGTCATCATGGAGGAGTGGAAGAGGACTACAGTGGCAACCTGTGAAGCTCTGGTGAACTCCATGCCCAAGAGGGTTAACACAGTGCTGGAAAATAATGGTGGCCACACAAAACATTAATGCCGCGTACACACGATCGGTTCGTCTGATGAAAACGGTCCGTTTTCATCAGATAAACCGATCGTGTGGGGGCCCCATCGTTTTTTTCCCCATCGGTGAAAAAACGTAGAACCTGTTTTAAAATTATCTGATGGTTAAAAAAAACGATCGTCTGTGGGGAAATCCATCGGTTAAAAATCAACGCATGCTCAGAATCAAGTCGACGCATGCTCGGAAGCATTGAACTTAATTTTTCTCAGCACGTCGTTGTGTTTTATGTCACTGCGTTGGACACGATTGGTTTTTTAACTGATGGTGTGTAGGCAAGACTGATGAAAGTCAGCTTCATCAGATATCTGATGAAAAAATCCATCAGACCGTTTTCATCGGATGAACAGGGCATTAAAGTTTGGGCCCAATTTGGACATTTTTACTTAGGGGTGTACTCACTTATATTGCCAGCGGTTTTGACATTAATGGCTGTGTGTTGAGTTATGTTGAGGGGACAGCAAATTTACACTGTTATAAAAGATGTACACTCACTACTTTACATTGTAGCAAAGTGTAATTTCTTCAGTGTTGTCACATGAAAAGATATAATAAAATGTTTACTAAAAAGTGAGGGGTGTACTTACTTTTTGTGAGAAACTGTATGTCCTGGAGCAGAAAATAAAAAATTGTCGGTCTTCTTTTGTTTAAATCACACAAAAAAAACAGAAGTGATCAAATACCATCAAAAGAAATTGTATTTGTGTACAGTGTCGCACGACTGCGCAATTGTCCGATAAAGTAACGCAGTGTCATATGACAAAAAATGGCCTGGTCATGAAAGGTATTACATCTTCTGGAGGTTGAAGTGGTTACATCAGTGGCAGTGCGTCCATAAGGGCCCCCTCTCTCCTACCACCCCCATATGACCAATAGTTAGATTCATACATAGCATGAATCTATCTATGGCCACTGCTGCCACCCCCTATTCAGGCATCCGGCCCCTTTTCAGCTCATGAATTACAGCGGCGGGGGGGTGTTTTTGAAGCATTCAATTAGAGCCATAGGCTCTAATTAGTGTCAAAAAAGGTTCACCCAGCTGTGTTAGGAAAGTGAATGTTCATTAGCTTTTTTAACACTGAACCAACTCTCCGCCAATCAGGTGTTACTCGTCACCTGATTGGCTGAAACGGCAGGTGCTGACTGTGATTGGACGCTGTCACCTATCAGTCGTCCAATCATAGGAGAGGACGGGAGGAGCATACGGTAGAAGACATCGAGGAGATGCATTGAGGACACCGGACATCGCTCACCATCTGCCGCCATCACCCGCTGTCCCACCGAGACAGGGTAAGTGCCGGGCAGACGGCGGTCACAGTGGCAGCATTCGATGGGCACAGTGGCAGCGTTTGGGGCACAGTGGCAGCGTGTGGGGCACAGTGGCTGTGTTTGATGGTACAGTGGCTGCGTTTGATGGTTTTGTTTTTTCGAACTTTTCAGCTCCCCCCCATCTTTTACCATACGTGCATTTAACCTTAAAGCGGAGCTCCACCCTGAAGTGGAACATCCGCTCATCGGAACCCTAAAGACAGGTATTTGCACCCACTTGCGGTCACACAGTCTGCAGGTAGACTTCGGGCAGGACGTCAGATTCCCCCCCCCCCGTTGTGTTCTGGGAAACACACAGCTCCCAGAACCAGTGAGCATGGCGCACACGACTCGCGCATGCGCCGTAGGGAACCGGGCAGTGAAACCGGAGCGCTTCATTTCCTGGTTCCCTCACTGAGGATGGCGGCAGCAGAGTGACGAGCGATCGCTCCTCCTCTGCTGCGGACGGCGCTGGACTCCAGGACAGGTAAGTGTCCTAATATTAAAAGTCAGCAGCTGCAGTATTTGTAGCTGCTGGATTTTAATATTTTTTTTTTCGGCAGACATCCGCTTTAACCACTTAAGACCCGGACCAAAATCCAGCTAAAGGACCAGGCCCCTTTTTGCGATTCGGCACTGCGTCGCTTTGCGTGGCTCCGAAACAAAATTGGCGTCCTTTTTCCCCCACAAATAGCGCTTTCTTTTGGTGGTATTTTATCACCTCTGCGGTTTTTATTTTTTTGCGCTATAAACAAAAATAGAGCTACAATTTTGAAAAAAAATCAATATTTTTTACTTTTTATTATAATAAATATTTTTTTTCCTCAGTTTAGGCCGATACGTATTCTTCTACCTATTTTTACACACAGCCAGGGCCGCTGATAGGGCAGTACAGCCAGCCCTGGTGTACGGGGCCCGGCCCTATCAGCTGCATAGAGGGGCCCGGCCAGCATTACAGCTCATTGCTGCATTAAATAAAAACAAAAAAATAAAGCTTGGTAAACTTCTCCCCCGCTCCTCCTTGTGTTATGGAGCGGGGTTATACCATTTTCCTGGGCAATGTCAGGTCAACAGAGGGGCCCAGGTGCTCACAGAGAAGGGACTATTTCTTCATTTTCGGGAGCGGATGTATATGCAGCAGTTCACTACTCACTGAATTAGTTCCGGCCGGCGGAGTGATACTATGATTCAGGTGCTGAGATGCAAGGAGGCTGACATGAAGGAGAGCCTGGCTGCAGTGGACACAGTGAGTAAAGAATAAAGCATAGAGTCCTCACTGTGTCCTTAGAATAGAACTCAGCAGGTTATCATTAGCATTACAATAGTTTTCACAGGCAGCACAGTTATGTAAGTAGGGGCTCTATCATGGCTCTGTCTCATGGCTGCTGACTTTGTTATGGCTGTGCTGTGTTACAGTCTGTTATATACAGTACAGCCATAAGTTAACAAAGTCAGCAAACAGCCATGTCACATACAGCCATGATAGAGCCCCTGCTTACTGTGCTGCCTGTGATGATGATTGTAATGCTACTTCAGTTGGGGGGAGCAGTAAACATGTGAGGACCTGTCATGGCTCTGCTATCACAAGGGATGTTATTAATTTCTTGTGAAAGCAAAAAAACAAAAACAAATGAAACCTACAATGTAATTTTATTAACAAAATGCTTACGCGCAATTGCGAACGCACATGTTGGCCCCCGCACGCACGTGTAAACATCAACAAACCTGCCTTTTGTTTTATAACGGGGTTAGGGGTGGGGTCAAAGGTGTGGTCGAAGGGGGCCCCGTCAGGTAGGCTGTACAGGGCCCCATAATTTCTAACAGCGGCCCTGCACACAGCTGTCCCCGTTCTTCAGCTCCGGGGACCGATCGCGGGACTCCAGCGGTGATCGGGTCCGCGAGTCCAGCGGCTGAGGTCACGGAGCTTCGGACCGGACCGCGGGTGCGCGCCGCAGGCACGCGCCCGCGACCCACGGCTGGGCATTATACAATCACGTACAGTTACGTGATTGTGCCCAGCCGTGCTATTCTGCCGACGTATATCGGCGTTAGGCGGTCCTTAAGTGGTTAAAGTGGTTGTAAACCTTACAGACCACTTTTAGGTACAAGAAATATCTCCTAAACCTACACGGATATTTGCAAAAAAGACTGAACCTAGGTCTACGGTGCATTCGCGCCGTAGACAACGTTGCAGGTGCACTGAGCGTGCCGCTAGTGAAGGCGATCATGCCGTCACTGCCGGCTCTTGCGCCCATGACGTTATCGCTGCTCTGGCCAGTCACAGCGCCAGAGCAGCGATACCCGGAAGTCACTCTGGGTATCATGACGGAGGGGGTGAGTGAGGGTCGCCGCGGGGGCTTCGATCTCAGGTAAGTAATTCATAATGAGCTAGTATGCTATGCTTTTTACTTGCAGGGTGTTTTTTTTTTTTGTTTTGTTTTGTTTTTTCTGAGGGTTTACTTTCGCTTTAATAAACATATTTGAGGTCACTTTAGGTTTAAATAATAGACAATAAAGATTGTATTTCTGGTCCATACACTTCATTCAGCAGCAAGCAGAGTGTATTCTCCTTGGATAAAAGCTGCACAGTAGGTAATGGCTCTATCCATCTCACTGTAATAAATGGGAAGACCTGATTTATACCATTATTCATGCCGTACTATTGTTATGGCCTGAAGGGAGCGTGAAGAATAGTGATGTATAATTTAGTGACAAGGAATGTGAGCAGATAACATTGTTGTGAAGAGGGATAACAGGTGTGCATATTAGATATTAAGAAAAGTACTGGTGTAGATTACATAGGAAGCCTGAGGATATAAAACTGACATTCATACAGACCAGGAATAACTTTACAGAGCCTGGTTTTCTAAGGACTAATGCCGCGTACACACGGTCGTTTTTTGTGATGAAAAAAAACAACATTTTTAAAAACGTCATTTAAAATGACCGTGTGTGGGGAAAACGTTGTTTTATGTCTTCTGAAAAACGACAAAAAAAAAATTCGAACATGCTTCAATTTTTTATGTCGTTTTTCAAAACGTTGTTTTTTGTGTCATAAAAAATGATCGTGTGGGCTAAAACAACGTTTTTAAACCCGCGCATGCTCAGAAGCAAGTTATGACGCGAGCTTGAATGGAACAGAGTGCCGCCGTACGTGCTGAACGTAACCGCGCTTTGCTAGAGCTTTTTGAAAAAACGATGGTGTGTAGGCAATGTCGTTTTTTAAAATTAAGTTTGAAAAACGTCGTTTTTTTTCATGAGAAAAAACAACGTTTTTTTACAAGACAAAAAACGACCGTGTGTACACGGCATAAGATATTAAAAGCCAAGAGCAACAATCTAATATATTGCAGATTACCAATCCTTTTTTTTTTTTTTTACTCGTAGCAGATTTAGATGTCGTGGCTGCATTAGTCTTTTCTTCAAGTTAGGATCATTTTCATCACGTACAGAAAAATAAAAGTGGATGTATGTTTTCTGCATTGGGAGTAGGGTTGTCACCTCTCTGGGTTTTGATTCATGTGTCTGGGTTTCAGTTTACCTAAAACCCGGACACATTATTCAGACAGCAATGTGGCTTGGAACAGGGGGGTAAGTGGGCACTATGGGCCAGATTCACATAGAATTGCGGCGGCGTAATGTATCGCATTTACGTTACACCGCCGCAAGTTTTACGGGCAAGTGCTTGATTCACAAAGCACTTGCCTGGAAACTTGCGACGGCGTAGCGTAAATCCGTCCGGCGCAAGCCCGCCTAATTTAAATGGGGCGTGTATCATTTAAATTAGGCGCGTTCCCGCGCTGAACGTACTGCGCATGCTCTGTTTTGAAATTTCCCGCCGAGCTTTGCGCGAAATGACGTTGCACCGACGTAATCTTTTGAATAGCGACGTGCGTTACGTCCTTTCCTATTCACGGACGACTTACGCAAAAAAAAATTTATAATTCGACGCGGGAACGACGGCCATACTTTAACATGGCAAGTCTAAATATAAGCCACGAAATAGAAGCTGTAACTTTACGCCGGGAAAAGCCGACTAGCGACAACGTAAGAGTATGCGACGACCGCGCGTACCTTCGTGGATCGCTGTAAACAGCTAATTAGCATAGCCGACGCGGAAAACGACGCGAACTCCACCCAGCGGGCGCCAAAGTATTACACCTACGATCCGAAGGCGTACGCCTGTCGGATCGAAGCCAGAAGCCGTCGTATCTTGGTTTGAGAATTCAAACTAAAGATACGACGCAGCAAATTTGAAAGTACGCCGGAGTATCAGTAGATACTCCGGCGTACTTCTTCTGTGAATCTGGCCCTATGTGTGCTGTATTACTATTCTCTTTGGAGTGCCCAAAGGCAGGTCTGTTGAAATCCTATTGTGTATATTAAAAAATAAATAAAAAAATTGGTGTGCGCCACTAAAGTGTGGCTTGAAGAAAAAGTGGCAACCCTAACTGGGAGCTGCAGCAAGTCAGACAGGGCCAGTCTCATTTCCTGGCTAGAGGACATCCTGCATTATCTAAATCTTTCCACCAGAGCCAGGGCTGGACTGAGACAAAAATTTGGCCCTGGACTTCATCCAGAACCGGCCCACTTTAATTTTGCAAACAAGCATAAAAATTGTGTTTAAACTACCGTATTTATCGGGGTATTGCGCGCACGCGCATATAGCGCGCACCCCCAACCTGAAAGGGAAATTTCAGAAAAAAAAATTCCAGTTTGAATGCCCCTCGTCGGTGTCTTGCCCGGCGTCCATCGGCAGCCTTGTCCGGTCCGGCGCTCGTCTGCGGCCTCGGTGGTGTCCTCTCGCGCTGTCTCTGAGTCGAATCCCCGCTTCCCGCACTGTGTTTGAACGCCGCCGCCGAAATATACCGAGAGCAGTACACTCGGGCACGCTCGGCTTCTTACTCATAAAGGCTAGGAGGCGTCACAGAGCGTGACCGTGAGCGAAGCCAAACCTGGCTGAATGTACCCGAGTGTACTGCGCTCGGTATATGTCGGCGGCGCAGTTCAACCTCAGTGCGGGAAGCGGGTATCGGCGTATATCACGCACCCACGATTTTCCCCTTATTTTAAGGGGAAAAATATGTGCGGTATACGCCGATAAATACGGTATACGCAATTGTGCAAAAAAACATAAGTTGCATAACATAAGGAGTCCTCACTCACCTATTTTATTATTTCACTTATTCTCCTCTGTATTTTTCTCATCCTCCCCACATCACTGCATGAAGTGGAGGGCGAGCCGCGCAGCCATTACTTTGACAGGCTGTCACTGAAACCGGCCCACTGAGCCATCGGCCCACCGGGAAACTCCCTGTAGTCCCAATGGCCAGTACATGCCTGCCAGAGCCTAAAGTGGTAGTAAACTCCCATGGATGATTTTTATCTATAGGTTAGCCCTTACAATAAATATCTCCTAAACATGCACCATTTAGGAAATATTTACTTGTGAAGCTGCCCGTGATGTTCTTGGTGCATGCGCTCTGAAGGATTTTTTGCAATATGGCACTGCGTTATTTTAAAGCGGTAGTTCACCCTGTTTTACAACTAGTCATCACTAGCACTGTTTTTAACGAACAAAGAGCAGACGATTTTTTTTTTTTTTTTTTAGTCGCTCCTTACCTGTTTCCTGGTCGATCGTCCCACCTGTCAATCATTTCCTCCCGCGGGGAATGGGCGTGTCGGTCCGTTCTCCCCCGTCCTGCCACTCAAATTTCTGTAACTCCTCCGTCGACGCACTCTTCTGTACTCGCGCGACATCTCCTCGGTCACCTGAATCTACAGGCGTGTCATGTGACTCGGCAAGCGGGTCATGTGACGTCGGCGGGAAGGAACTCTCCATTTCAACTTTGGGAAGAGACTTGCACAACGCCATTACACACCGGAATTCGGCTGAGAAAGGAAGCCATCGGACGGTACAGCGGTATTTCGGTCCTTGCTGGCGTAATAAACTTCAATGTAAGGTAAGTAAACTACTTTTCAAGCCTGTAAATGTTTTATTCAATGTTTGTAATAAATGTAAAATGTCAATTATACTTCTATCTATTAATTCATTGCTAGCTTTTCAGCTTACAATGAAACAATAGATGCAAATGGTTTTTATCTTTAAAATGTCCATCTTGTATGTAAAATGCTAAACATTCACATTCCCTATTATTTATCAATATCATTATATTTTAATAAATTGTACGGTTTATACTCTTTATTTTTAATTTTTTTAGTAGATATATTTTTTGATGAAAAATGTATTTTCTGTGTTTTTTTATTTTTTTAATAATGCATTTGCTTTAATTTTTTTTTTTCTAATGTTAAAATAAAATAATTTTAAAAATCATACATTTTATTTTTACCAGGTTGAATAACTACAATAAACACTGCCAACAACAGAAAAAAAACCTCTCATTATTCAAAACCTCAATTTGACTCATTTATTGTTTTAAAAGGTAAGTGGAATATTTTTTTTTTTTTTTTTTTGATGCGCGAGTGTGTCCGTGCTTGTGTGTGTTCATCTTGTATTATTTTAGCAAATATTCTATAAAGTAATATGAAGAATTGTAATTCTCTGTCTTTTTTTTATTATTTTTTTTTTTTTAAATAAAAAATAATAAAAAAAAGACAGAGAATTACAATTCTTCATATTACTTTATAGAATATTTGCTAAAATAATACAAGATGAACACACACAAGCACGGACACACGGTGTGTGTGTTATAGAGCAAACTTTTATTTTTAATAACATGTTTTTTTGAGACAAATATATATATACATACATACATACTTTTAAGAAATAATATAACATTTTAAAAAAAAAATTCAATCTATATGACAAACATTATACAATAAAAAAAAAACCATACACACATATATATATATATATATATATATATATATGTGTTTTTTTTTTTTTATAATGTTTGTCATATAGATTGTATTTGTTTTTAAAAATGTTATTTTTTTTTTTATATGTATGTATGTATGTATGTGTATATATATATATATATATATATATATATATATATATATATATATATATATATATATATATATATATATATATTTGAATCAAAAAAGCATGTTATAAATAAAATAGTTTGCTCTATAACACACACACATATAAATTAATATGTATGTGTGTGTATGTATGTATGTATGTATTTATATATATATATATATATATATATATATATATATATATATATATATATATATTAGTCTGGGTGTGTGATTGTTTTTGTATTTTCTTACGTTAGAATGCACAAATTCATGTCTGCATGTGTGTAGATAGAGACTCTAATCACATTCTGTTTATGTCTAGCCTTTCAATGTGATCTTATCTCTGTAAAACAAAGGAAGGTCAAGAGAAAAGGGGATTACCTGTACTTGCCTTTGTCTCTTGAGCTTCTTTTGTTTTACAGAGCTAAGACAACATTGTGAAGCTCCACAGACAAAGCATGTAGTTTTACTGAGTTACGAAACATTTTTTTTTTTTTTTATTACCATTACAAGAGTTTCTAGTATAAAGTAATAAAATGCAAAGACACAACCAAACTTATATATACTAATTAATATCGTATGCTTTAAATACATCTGTTTATTATTATCTATCATTTATTTTTTATTAATTAAATATATATATTAAATTTAAAATATTTATTAAACAAAATAATTAATTTAAAAAATATATATCTTTTCTTTATATACAAAAACAGATTTTGAATTAATTCAATAAAGTAATCAAATTGAGGAATCTACATTCAATATTTCTGAATCCGGTAAGTATAATTAAATTTTTTTTTATTATATAATTTTTATTATTTTTATTTTTGTGAGTGTTTCTGTATATGTATATGTGTGTGTATGTGTGTATATATATATATATATATATATATATATATATATATATATATATATATATATATATATATATATATATATATACACATACTCTCTCTATATGCTTTCAGTCAAAAATGTGATTGTTATATTGGATGAAAATTTAAAGATTCAAGTTAGAAAGCAATATTAACATTTGATTTTTTTTTTTTGTATAGCTGTGCAGAAAAAATAATCATTCTGTAATTACTACAATTTCAAGTATCTACGTAATCTCCATTTGATTGCAGGTAATTTTTTTTTTTTTTTTTTAAAGTGTAGTATTATGTAATGTCTTGATAGAGTGTTAGTGTGAGTGTGTATCGCTATTTACATACATATTTATGCGGTGGCCGAATTTTTAAATAATTTTTTTATGTAATGATTAATATCCAGAGGTAAATTATAATCTAAAATATATAATATTTTTTTTTTCTGATTATATATATATATATATATATATATATATATATATATATATATTTTTTTTTTTTTTTTTTTTTTTTTTTATTTATTTATTTTTTTTTTATAAAAACTCATTAGAATTGTAAATAGAAATTGAGCAATTTAAATTTTTT